>NW_010427243.1:37034-38574 GCF_000710305.1 Buceros rhinoceros silvestris | reverse complement strand
CTTTAAAAAGTGGCTTTAATTCTGTGTCTTAGCAAAATGCTACAGACTGGGGGACAGTTAGACTGACTGCAATGGGAGTCTCCCTTGTTTCTCATGTCAGTGGGACAGGGTTGTCCTGTTAACCCTTTTTTTTTTTTCTTTTCTGATACAGATTTCTTACTTTGCCCACAGTATTTTCAGGCTGGGGGGGTAGAAATGCAGCTTAATTACCAGAGAAGGTTGACAGGTTTTTGTTTTTTTTTTTTTCTTTCCTCAGTGAAGAGGAAACATCCTGCACCTGGTCCATTCTCTGTCGCTTACAACTCCTCTGGCACTGACTTGATCTCTCTGGTATTCTGCCTGTAACATACAGTTTAATCCCCTCAAAAGATGTGAGTGCCTGAAATTCTTTAGTCTTTGGATTTAATATAAAATACTGGCATGAAAATTAATGGCCTATGATATTTCAGAAGCCTGACTAGATGATCTAATGATTCCTCCTGGCTTTAAACACCAAAACTGTTGGATTCTCATTTTGCTGATGACTGCCTTATATAAACCACAAATTAGAATAAAAATAACCTGATCGTTCGTTATTTATTTTCTTAAAAAGAGAAAATTATTTCACTGCAGCAAAGTCACAGAAGAAGGAATTTTACTGATGTACCTGTGACTCAGTGGAGTATTCCTTAACCCAATGCCTCATTTTGTATGAAGAATTAGAGCCATTTCTCTGTGCTGGATCTGATCTTCAGGTCTGTATCACCAGTGATGCATGGAATGTCCTTATCAATAAAAAGGGTCAGAGCTCATTTGCTCAAGAAGAAAAACAAAACAAGGCATTGACTGTAATTTCCCTGCCAAAAAGAATTCAGAGATCAAGTAATTTGAAAGTTTCAGGGAGAATTGTGAGGATCAAATGAAACCTTCTAAATAATGACAACAACAACAATGTTATAAACAGCTCTGCAGAAGGAACAGTAGAGAGCTCACCTGACTTCTGCCAAAACCTCTGGTGTGAAGCCAGACCAAGGCATGGAGCATAGGAGTCCTCCAAAGATGCGGCTCATGAGGTGGCTGAAAATGTGACCCCGAATGGGACCAGCTCCCACAGGAAACACAGCTGGTGGTTTGTTTCCATCCCTGCCTGCCATGCAGCTTAGCCAGTGGTGGGAGCACTCAGCCAGCAATGCCTTCTCCCTCCAGGACACCTCCTTTTCCAGCCACCAGTGGGTTGCCTCGTGGACTGCTGAGGATCTTAAATCCAAATTAGAGCCAAATAGCCCAGAAAATGTCTGCTCCGTGCAGGCAGCTTACTGTCTGTGGTAAGATGCAGTGGGAAGCAATGGTTCCTGTGGCAAGGGCCTGGGAGAGGAACGGGACCACAGCATGGGCATCTCCCTGCACCCATTTTGAAAGGGGTTTACAGAGAAAAAATGTTAGATCACGGAGAAAAAAAAGACTGTAGCCTGGTCTCTTTACTGTGATTTTTCTCTCACGGTTTAGAACACTGGCAGAGAGGCGATTATGTCTTTTTCCCCCAGAATGAAACCAGCAGGAA
>NW_010427243.1:34426-36943 GCF_000710305.1 Buceros rhinoceros silvestris | reverse complement strand
AGGAATTAACCAGTAGTGCCCTTTCAGCTGCAACCCATCATTTCCCATCCTTGCTCCCTTTGCTTTGATAAAGAGGTGTATGAGGCACAGATACGTGCAATCAGTTCTGTGTCCTCTCAAGGTGGGTTCTTACATGAATTTTAGTCCCCAACTGCCTGACACAGTTACTTTTTGAGAATGACTTAGAATTGCTTCTGAGAAGTCTCCAGTGTAGTCTCCATCTGTGACTGAGTTCATTAAACAAGTTATTGAGCTTGCTTACCAATGACATGAGGAACTTCATACTGCGATGAATTTGCATGATGATTTTGTTTTGACTTACTGACTTTGGGGTCACTTTTATAACTGGCTTTGTTACCTGTAACAAAACACATAAAATTGAATTTTTATTATTCTTTTTTTAAATTGTTTTTACATGCTTAATAAGTATGTATGAAGTTATTAGTGATACTTCAATGACCCCAAACGCATAAAGATTTAATTTTTAGGAGGATGGACACACATATGAACACACATATAGTTACTGTCATTTTTCTGGCACATCTGTGATCAGTAAAAAATAGTAACAGGAATTCTTTTACGTGGAAGGTGCTGAATAATATCAGCCATCATATTACTTATGGTCTTTTTTGTCTATGAATTGACATAAACAACTTGAATAAAATCATAGCAATGTGAAAAGTAAAGACATCTTAAAGACAATTATTTTTCCTTGTCTATTTTATAATGGACACAATTTGCTACACAATTGTTTGCTACTGTTTTCCAGTATCTGCTGCTGGTGTTTTGATTTATTCATTCATTAGAACACTGAGTTAAATTACTTGTTTAATTTGGTGGTACTCATTCTGACTTTCCACAAATTTTCTTTATCCTTTGAATTAACTTTTCATCCCTCTCCACTCCTCCATTTGGGAAAGAGCAGAAAATCAGCCTTGAGGGAAAATAAAAAGTTCTTACCCTTTTATTTCTGGATGTTGGGATTCGTGTCTCAATTCTCGCAAGAGGTTGTACAACATATTTTGCCTGCCATCAACTTCACAATGATACGATGCTTGATAAAGAACATTTGTACTGTAGGTGTGCACATCGCAGTTTAAGTACTATCCTGCTCATTTTCCTGCTGGGTCATGACATTCAGAGGATTATGTGTTCCTGCATTTTATCAGTTATGGTGATTAAAACAAATTTTTCTGGAAAATTGCATGAAATGCTCACCTCCTATTAGAAAGAATGTGGAAAGAGTATGTAGCGTTTTGGTATTCTTGACTCACAGCACAGATGCAGTTCGGCTTAAACATTGAGTTGGTGCCAAAGTGACTTCCACGGACTTTCTTGTGCAGTGTGAGCCCAGACCTTCCATTTCCAAGCTTTACTCAATTAAAACACACAGTATACATAGACTGCTGATTTGACATAAAATTAAGTTTCTGTCATATCATCTGGCATATCAGTTTGCTAGATCTGTTAGAAAGCTGGGAATGGGGAGGAGATTCCCATCATGGGGATATGGTAACAGCCCCTTTCTCCTGCAGCCCACTGCACATGCCAAAGATGAGCCATTCAGCATTGCAGGAGCATGAGAAATGCACATTTGGGTAAGACCTCCTCTTCCTTCTTGAAAACCTGGCACTCCAACAAGATGAAAATAGCTTGGTACTGTTATCTCACTTGTTGTATCATGGGTAGCTGGAAAACCACCTTATGGTGGCATAGCACAGTGCTGCTACCAAAGAGGTACTACCACTCAGTCCCTTCCCAATCACCGTTCCTTTGGGGGTGGCAAATCATTTGTGCCACCATGCAGTGAACTAGCTATGGGACAGAATTGGCTGAAAAATAACTCAAGAAATGTCTTCCTCTTAGCTAGATTTGTTTTCTGAGCCACTTCTCAGTGTGACTGCAAATTGCTGCAAGGAGTGGGTAGTCTGGGCATGAGAATGAGCTGTTGGAGTAGGAAGTGAGCAGGATGCAAGGACAGGAGACTCCAGGAGCTGCTCCTTGAACGATTTGCAAAGAAGAACATTGAAGCAAGTTCATGTGGTAAGAGGAATTGGGGGGTGTGTGGGTGTGTGTGGTGGTGTGTGGATAGAAAAGCAGCTATCCAAAAGAGTGCCTATAAAGTTACAGGAAGGAATTCTTGCTGGAAGAAAGACAAGGGGAATGGCAGTTCTTAAGCCTTGCACACCCGTATTCTTAACATTTAGCCTGGTCAGAAACTTGCTCAGAACACAGAAAGTTAAGAAAGTTTATGAAAGTCTGCAGGACAGATGAACAATTTTTTGAACTGTTTTTGCTTAATTCAGTTTGAAGTTTGAAAATAATGAAAACAATATGAAGTAAAGAAAAAAGTAACACATTAAAAAAAACCCTAGAAAATAACAATTTTCCATATTTCCTCAGAGAATGTAAAAAAATCTTTAGAGGCAATTGGCACAATTCTTTCTGGTTTTTGGTTTTGGGGTTTTTGTTTTTTTTTTTTTTTTTTTTTTAGCTCAAACAGCCTAAAAATCTTCC
>NW_010427243.1:668-34328 GCF_000710305.1 Buceros rhinoceros silvestris | reverse complement strand
AGTTGAATACACTTGTAATTATTTATGACCTCTCACCCTGCAAGAACGTGAGGAAGAGTATTTCCATCATTTATGCCCATTGAGAGGTAGTTAGAGACCAGTTCTACAAGCAGAACAGAGTTTTCAACTCCTTGCATTAACAAGAGCTGCCAACGATGAATATTTCAGTGCCACAAGAGTAAAGCCACTTTATCCAGTTCTACGTCATTCCATTAAAAATCTACCCCTCAGCTTTAATCCACTCAGGTCAGTTTTTCTCATATCTTTAAAAATTCTGTTCCACAACGTGTGATATAGAGATTCTTTTTATAGAAAAAGTAATTATGGCAGTTTTCCAAATGATCACAATACCACCGTGCCCTCAATTTCCAAGGGCTCTCTCAAAGAATTTCTTTTAAGTCAGAAAAAGATTACGAATGTGGCATAATCTTTCTGACTGAAATTGAGTATGTAAATGTTTCAGGGGAACCATAGCCCTCCAGCAGTTCCCTCTCTGAGCCCTGATGTCAAAAGGTTCCAACAGGTAAACGGAATTGTTCATTTGGTCATTTTGGTCACACAAAACTGGCACAGCTATGCAGCTAGCGTAAACTGGAGTGATGCTGATTTATGCCTGCTAAGGAAACTGTTATATTCCTTTTACTTACCTGTAAAGCCCTTTTCTGAAATAGCGTGTGCTGATTGTCTCTACAAGGTAGAAGCATGCCAGGAATTGGAAATTAGCCATGTGTAGGGCATTGGAGGTAACACTCGGGTTTATTGCCTCTTGGTAAGTTATTAAGATTTTATTGAAGTGTATTTTGTATGAGCATCAATATTATCTGCATGCCTTGTGCCTAATGTGTTTCACTTTAGCACATTTCTCTTGAGTGTTTTAAAACACACTGCAAGCACTAATGAATCGATCTTTGCAGTGCTCCAGTGAGGAAGGTAAGTGGCATCATTGCAGGTCTGCAGGTAAGGATTCTGAGGCTTTCTAAAGACAGCACAATAAAATTCAGATAATGGTTCCTGCCCTTCTGTTAGTACCTCAAGCCCTTTCCCCCCAGCGGTGGTTTAGGAAAGGAAGACAGTTTGCCCACGGCTGCTGGCTGCATCCCCAGGAGCAGCAGGGCCCTGGATGCACCCGGGGTTGGACACCACCCACCCCAGGGTGCAGGTACCCCTGAGCAGTTGCCCGCCCTGCCCTCATACACCTGCCTGTGCCCACATTCTCACCTCGCCCTTTTACGCCAAGACCTGCTGCATCAAGCGCTTGATCTCTCATCTACGGTCCCAAACACGCTCTTGTCAAGGTCCTCAGTGTGATGCGTCCTTCAGCTCTCCAGCTCTTGGCTTCAGTCGTCCCTGCTCTGACCCTGCTGTGCTCTCCCAAACACCTGCCCTTGGGGTCTCTCTCACACTCCAGCATGTATCCTTGCACACTAAATAATTTTAGATGTAATACAGAATCAAAGTCAAACACCCCTGAGTGGGAGATCTTTTCCAAGACTCTGTTTTTAAGACATGTTATGTCAGAGGTCAGCTCTGCTGAGACCTCCAAGCTAGCGTACCTCAAGTGTGAGGGTCCTGGTGTTGGTGGAAATCTCTGCTCTTTATGTCTTTATCTCATGCTCTGCATATGGAAATGCACTAGGAGTCAAACAATGCAGAATACAAGGGAGCAGAGCTCTGCAACAAAGAGCAGAGGGACCATGCTGTCAGCCACTGACATGGCCTCTGCCTGCCATGTCTGTGCAGAGGTGCTGGGGCTGCAGCTGGGGCTGATGCAGCTGCCACTTAGCCAATGCTTTTGAGAGGAAATCATGAAACCATCAATCACCACAAGTGGGTCCTAGAAGGCTGCCATCCCCTCCCCTCCAGGGCTGCTTGATGCTGTGCGTGGAGTCCAGGTGACTCAAAGCAGGCGTGCACGTCCATGTAGCTGTCCAGTCCCTCCTTCTCTCTCCTCCCCTTGCTGATCAGACTAGGGCCACAGTGGGTCCCAAGAGCAGCATCATAACTAAGCAGTTGTGATGTAGATTGAATTAGCCACTGGATGCACAGGGATGAGAGTTCTGACTGAGCCCAGTGCCAAGGGCCAATATAGATGTAACAAAATATCAGTCATCTCTGCAGCATGAAATCAGTGGAGAAACTTCCATTAGAAAACTTGCTGATGCTTTCTTACAAACACTTTTGTATTCCCTGGCATTAATTTTTTGCCTCTGACATTCTGCATACCTGGCATTTAACTTTATAAGTTCTGTTATTCTGCGAGCTGAGTACTTCTTCTATCCCTTCCCTCAACCACGTTCCCAGGTCTACCTGTTGTCAGGAGATGTCAGACCTGCAAGCTGAAATGCTATTGGGAGAAATTCCTCTTAATAAAACAAAAGGTGTTTTGTAGATCTTCAGAGTATTTAAAAATAGTCTCTCTCTCTCTCATCTAGATATATACACAAATTCTTCACTAGAACCCTGAGAGCTGCTTTTTCTTAAGTGATTAAAATGAATTTCTGTGTCTTACACCATTATAAAAATAAGTCAAAGACTCGAGGCAGTATCTTTAATTCTGGAGTTTTCAGAAAGACCCTAGATGTTTTCTTTTATTTTCTTTTCCTAAATACAGTGATCTGTAGAAGCTTTTAAATGCTTTCTATCAACTCTTGCCCACTTTCTGTTCTTCTCTCTCACCAGTCTTTTCCTCCAGTAGAGCTGCTGCTTTCGGTGTAATATGCTGCTGGGTTCCTTGATCCTCGAGTTTGAGAACTGTCACTTCTCAGCCCCTCTGGCTGCTTGGTAACAGACTCTTCAGGCTGAGACTAATTTTCTCAGTCTTTCTTTATCATGATTTATAAATTGGAATGAAAAAACCCCTACAACTCAATTATTTTATTCTAAAACACAAAACATAGATGTGTAGGTATTTCTAATCTTTTCCCCTCCTAGAAATTCAGCCACATGGGTGCATCCCAGGTTCACTCACACATCCCAATGCACCCCAAAGTTCATGTCAAAGCTTAGTGGTTCATTTATCTACGTAATTTTCACGGATAAACTGTACAAGTCCATGTGGCAGGGAGGGTGAAAGTGCTGTTTGGATTCCCAAGCCCAAGTTTTGGTGCTGTGGCATGGGATGGTGGGTGGTCAGGGTCTTGCCAGGGCTAGTTTTGCAGCTGCTTGCTCTACTTCAGGATGCAATAAAACCTTTTGTTTCTTTTCTGTTTTCCTAAAACCTCTTGTCCTCATCTGTTTCCAGCTGTTCCACTTTCTAAATTTGTATGCCCATGAACATCTTCTCTCTTTCTTGCTGTTTGTTCTCTTGAAGAGAGACCAATTACATCATTTCGGCATGCACTCTATTCTAGACAAAGGGAAACAATAAATGAAGACAAAACTCTGTCTTCTGTAAGATGCTCTGACAACTGCCATATTACATGACAACAGTGCAGAGAGAGGACTTTCAGAAGTTTAGAAGTGTGGTACCCAGGACACTAGCCCATTGCAAGCTTCCAGGGTTACATCAGGAAAACTTTGCCGGTCCATGACAACTTTCCTTTCATCTCAGGACCAAAGAATTGTTGAGCTAAAAGGGGCAGCACAGATCGGCTCTGGCTGTATATTCCCAGGACACTAGCCCATTGCAAGCTTCCAGGGTTACATCAGGAAAACTTTGCCGGTCCATGACAACTTTCCTTTCATCTCAGGACCAAAGAATTGTTGAGCTAAAAGGGGCAGCACAGATCGGCTCTGGCTGTATATTCAATTTTTTAGCAGACTAAATAGTTCAATAACCTGTTACAGTGAATGCTGACAAATATGAAAGAGGATGAGTAATTCCAATGGAAAAAATTTTACGAAGAAAACAACATCTGTGTTAGGGTTGTGAAAAAGAAAAGGGAGAGAATAATTTTGAAACAGTGTATCACAAGTGGTGCTTTGGAAATGAAGCCTATTAAAAAAGAGAGAGAGAATGACTTTTTCTTTTTTTTTTTAAAGAAGTATCTCTTTGGAACAACATGGCACTTTCCGAGGGCTGATAGTGCCTAAAAATAAATCTCACAATGTACAGCATGCTAGCTCTCCTTTGTCTCTTTGTCTGCACACATTCATGGTGATTCGAACTGGTAGAATTTAAAAGAAAGTCCTTTATGCCATTAACTGATTTTTAGAAGCTTAAGTATCTGCACCAGAACAATGAAAGATAAATCAAATTACTTCTTTATACAGCTTGTGAAAAAAATGGAAAGCATCCAAAGAATAAGAAGTGAAGTTTCATATGAGCTGATATTAAAGTTGAGGGAGTCCCTGAGCCATTTCTCCATCTGTTGATGAAAGCACATCTTCTGCTAGTGGCCCGCTTCAGGTTTTGAGTATGCATAGAATGAAACCTAAACTATAGTGAATATTGAATCCTTTATGTTTTCATTCTCTGGGAAAGAATTCTTCTACACATGATTCATATCGATAGTGTTAAAAAGAAGTTAGTGTTCTGTCCTTGATGTGTTGAGATGTAGTCATGGGACTCTCCTTCTCAACAACAGTATTGCAAGCACAAAATATTTGATTACCAGTCATCTTGGAGATTACATCCCTTTTTATATATTAAAAAAGAAGTTAGTGTTCTGTCCTTGATGTGTTGAGATGTAGTCATGGGACTCGCCTCAACAACAGTATTGCAAGCACAAAATATTTGATTACCAGTCATCTTGGAGATTACATCCCTTTTTATATATTAAAACATGGGGGTGACTTCCAGATCCTGAAAGCAAAAAGTCTGCCATATCTGTCTGTGTAACTATAGCACAGTACTCTTGAAATTTCTGTAAACAGCATATCAGAGACTCGCATCGCAGTGAATACTTGTTGCTAACTATTTAGAAGTCTTGCTTTCCTAAAGCTGCTTATGAGGGCAACAAGCATAGATATTTAATGATGCCACAAGTTGCAGCTCCCAGCTCTGTACTTCCCAGTGTACCTGTGAGATAATCCATGGGAGTGCAACAGATCTCAGCTCTAACCTTCATACTTCAAGAGTGTTTTGTCAATCTCCTAGGTTCCCTCATTAGCAAGGAAAGGTTTTAAGTGGAAATGTTCAAAACTATTCTGAAAAATTGACAGCACCTCTTGCTGCACAAAAGGCTGAAGCTTTCCTACCCCTATCACCACCAGCCAGTCTGATATAATAGGTACTCTCTCCACTTAAGATTTTAATCTATTGCAACCTTAAAAGGAGTTCATGAGGCAGCTTCTGACAAATGATTTGTTTTGAATTCAATTTTCCTGATTTTTTTCCCCGTGAGGAAACATTAACACCCATTTTCTTTGTGATGTTGTAGGTTGCAGCTTCAGTTCTGCTGGCTTAACAGATTAATAGATTTCCTTTCACAACATCCCTTTACTTGTTTGTAAACGCTGTTTTCTCTTTCATCTTTTCTTCAGGCTGAATGTATCCAGATCTCTATAACTTCCCTATAAGCATTCAATTCGAAACTTTCATCATTTTTCCTCCCTGTCCTGATTTAATTTCACCTGGTTGTTGGTGTGTGGGTGTTAGGGATTTCCAGAGTAATGCTTGCCACTTGCCGAATTCTTGCTTAATGAGAATTACCTAATGAGAGGTAAAGGAAGAATTGGAAGGTAAGTAAGGGAGAAATGAGTTGGGGAGGGACAAAGGAGTAAAAAAGTCATAATTTATTTTGCTTGTGTAGGCATGCATTTTGTTATAGATTAACACCACACATGGACAAGAAACTTAAGTGTCCTTCTTGGGGTGGGTGTCTGAGGCCGTTGAGAAATACTGGTAAATGCCCTGTGAGGAAGCTAGTGCCAGAGCAGTTTTGCTCAGCTGAAGCATCTATCAGCCTTGCCTACCCAGGCGCTGCTCAGTGCTGTAGTATGACGGTTTCTCACAGCACGGTGGCCCCCAGGGTATGTAGTGACAGAAAGGATATTTCTACAGCAAGTTACAGAGGTTTGCGCAGTGCCCTCAGCTTTCTGGAGACCTTGGCAAAGGAGGATGCAGGCAACATCTAGGTCCTTGTTCTCTTACAGAGCTCTTCTCCAAACCATTTCTTCAAATTTCTCGGAAGACGATCTTTTTTTTTTTTTTTTTGTAGCGGGCATTTGATGCATCTACTTCTGTATTAGATACATGTTGTGTCAATAACTCATGTTTATTACAAACCAGGCACTAAGAAACTGTTCTCCTGTTAAGACTATCTGGCACAACTCTTCAAACTTCAGGCACGTAAATTATACTGTTCATTAGCAGATATAAGGTTTTGAGAACTTTTTTCAACTCTTTCAAACTATATGAGAAAGCTAAATAGCTTGTTGGAGACAACAGTGGAATTATCTGCAAGTGATTTGTTATCTACTATTTCTATCAACCAGCTGCGAAATATAAAAGCCACCAGCTTCTTGCCAGGTTTCACCTGCCTCTCCAAATCCTCTGTTCCATGCTCCCTGACAATCCTCACCACCTCTCTGGCCTCTTAGCTGGGAGACTTTGTTAAAGACTTTGCAACTAATTTGTATCTTGAAATTCACAGCTGCAAACAGCTTCTGAGCCTGACAGCCAACCAGTTCAGGAGCCAGGAGTGAATCACACCCCCTAGATGTCAGCATTTTTTGTGCTGTGAGTTTCTTTGAACCTCCTGAATGAGCATTTAAAGGGAGAGATATTGCTAACTATAAAATATTGAAGTGACTTCTATCTTCAAAGCTTTGCCACTACCTGTCATTAGTTCTGTTAATTCAAAAGGAGAAAGAAAGGAGACCTTTTAACTGATGAGAATACCTTGATAGACAGGCAAAACCTTTCTTGAAGTACTAAAAAGGGATTATAAGAGATTCCCCTCCAAACAGCAAATTAAACAAACAGACTCAGATGCCAGAGCCCAGAGCCCCTCCATCCATACAGGTCCTAAACTCTGCATGAAAAGATTAACCTATTTAAAATATGAAGTATTAATTAAATAATAAAAAAACACCCCCATAATGTAGAGCTTTCTTCCTAATAGATTTTGTTGATAGTTATTTAAATGGAGGTCCACGAAAGTGCTGCTAATCCCATACAAAGGCCCTTGGAGGTTCGGAAGACTTAAGGGAATAAACCCCTTATTGTCTTGGGTTGCTGCATGCACTCTGCAGAATCAAACACAGACCTTTGTTATGTTCATTGCAGGCATTACATTGCTTCCCTAAGTGTTTCAGCACAGAAAGTAGCACAGACTACTATGGAAGGTCTTTTTCTGGCAGAGAGTGAGGCCTTGAAGGGGAAAGGAGTCCAAAAAAAATCTCCATGCAGCACAATGATTTATATGTTTGAGTTTGTTGGGTTCTTTTAAACTTCTTTCTCTTTTTTCCCCTTCCTATTAATAGCTTAATTTGTCCGTATTTTTAAATGCAAATCCTTATTTGGACCAAAGACCTACCTTCTATCCTCCATATAAAACTCTGCAGCTCCACTGCAGACTCGAGAACTGTTAGATTAAAATCAGCCCAGAATCTGGGCAGTCAGTTTCAGGAAAGCTGCTGTTAAGTTTATCCCCAAAAGTCTAAGGAAACTCATAGTTTTGTCACAACAACAGCATAGAAAGCGATAGCAGAAATGTTACTTTTATATATTGTCTGATGCTCTCTATGTGATTTCAGAAAACATCATTATGGAAATCTGTGTTCAAAATCAAGTCTTGTATGAAAAAAAGAAAAATCCATTATGTGTTTTAATAATATGCCATCAACAATAGTATTAGATTTGCCAAGAAAATTCACACTATATAATCCTTATTTTCCTTTGTACAGAAGGATTGGGTAGAAAATAATATACTACTGATCAGTAATTAGAATGTTAAATGTGTGCTGAATTGTTCTGTCACATTATACTGACAAGCACTGATTGAGAAGTGGACTTCCAATAACAGCTGTAATGTTTTAAACATAGGTGTGAATTGAGTACACAGGCTTATCAAGATGTCCTTGCTTTGAAATAACCTAAAATCAGAACAATGGGAAATTGTGTAAGTGAGAACAATGGGAAATTGTTAAAGTGAGCAGGTGTTTACTGCAGAAAAAGGCTCTCTGAAGTACATGAACAGAGATTAGATCCCCCGGGAAAACTTGTCTGAAGTGCAAAATGTAAACTCTCTGCAAAATCTTTCAGTTACATCCACCCAGACTGAGGTAACATTGGCTTCTCCTTCGGAAGGAAACACTTTACAGTCCAGGGCAGAAAGAGCGAGGGCTGTGATGTGTAAAGCACTGAATTGAATAGAGCTGTGATTAAGGATACTTGAGTTCAAAGTCCTTTATTTATCGCCGGTGGAAACTGAGACAACAGGTTGTGTGCAAGTGATTGAGAAGTGACACATATCAGCCTAGCAAAATCCTATTTATTTTCTCACCTGGAGGAACTGAAAAGGAGTAAAGCTGCATGGAGGCAGGGCTATACAGGAATTTAGGACTTTGAGGGTGATTATAAGGAACAAGCGTTATGTCTGCATATTCATGTACTTATGTGCAAATATGTGCAATAGAACAGTTTATATGGCATAAGAATACTCATTTTCAATCATAATTCCTTTGATTGTGATATCTCTGAGACAGAGATCTTCCTCAAGATCTCAAACTGTCATTTTTCAACTTTTTTGCCAATAGCCCGTCTGATTGGTGTGCTATGTGTGAAATGAGGCCAAAAATAAACATTGATAATATACCTGAGTGAGTAGAATTGCTGGCAAAATTCACAATTCCAGTTTGTATGAGCTGCTGCAATTAAAGAAACATCCCGTTGAAATGACCCCCATGTTGAAACCTTGCCTTCAGGTAGAACAGGTATGGCGAGCCTTGAGCAACCTAAGAGGGAATTGTAAGAGTTATAGGCCATAGTTTACTGTCCTCAACCCAGAAGAACAACCACTTGGACAACAAAGTGAGTTCATATATTCCCCCAACTTTTGCTGACTCCTGAGGGTGATACAGATGCTGTGAACTTTCTCCCCACTTGCCTTATAGCAGAGGGCACAAGGAGGAGCTCATAGAATCCATTTAAATCTAGCTGAAACCTTTCTCTTTTCATGAAGCAATAAGTCAGTAGTAATGTCACTGACAAATTCACATCGTGAATCCACATTTATGGATTTGCATCAATGTAGGATAATGTCAGTGAGAAGCATGACAGACCTGAGGTCACTTAAGGTTATGTATACCCTTGGGGCTACCCAGTTTTATGTATTTCTGGTGGGACGGATGAGGTCTCTGGGATTTCTTCTAATAATAGTCCCAACCAATTCCACCCTATATCTCATAAAACCCTGAGCTAGGCTTGACATTTCAGTTTATGTCCTAGCTAATACAACAGAGAAGCTTAATGCATAATGAAGGAAAAGAGTGTCTGAATCCTCCAGTTAGAGCTGGAAAATTGCTTACTAAATCTTACTTTCTCATGCGTTTAGAGTCTAGGATCATATCACGTGAGGGACAGATAGTTTGTACTACAATGACTGTCATTTGGAAGTAATTTAAGATTAGGAAAAATATAAAGTAACAAATCTGCCAGAGTTCCCTGCCAAAGATTTGGGCTTATCTCATTCTCACTACCCACCTGCAGCTCATGTCATATTTTCCTGAGTTTCCTCATATTCTATTTATTCCCCGTTGATATCCAGTATCTCCTGGATCTCCAGGCTACAGGAACGATACTAGCAAAGGCAGTAAAAATTGTCGAGCAGAATAAATTATTCCTTATGAGCACGTGGAGTGACATCCAGATAAAAGCTCTGGTGGATGCTTCTTGGGGTGTGTTTTTTAACAGCGTGGGACAGATGGTTGCTCTGTTATCCAAATCCCACTTTTCCTCCTACCCTGCATAGTTCCAGAATACTCTTTCTTCAGAAAGTATTGCTGAGCACTGCCTTCCAAACCTTTCTGACTACAGATTTTGCAATAATTGAAAAGCAGTGTATGGCTTAGCCGATAGCCAAAATCGCAGGTGGTGCTTCCAAAGCCCACATTTACAGAGTTGGAGATGTGGATTTCCATAAGGACAACTTCGTAAATTCACCTTTTCCTTTTCTAATTAACTCCTACTTGCATAAGGATTCATTTCCTGGTTTATTGATAAGTTTTGATAAGCTTCTTATGTTGATTAGAAATAAAAGGTGATGGTAGTCAAGGGAAGCTTCAAAGGGGCAACATTTTTGCTTTGTGAATCTCTATTTTGAAAGCCATGTAGGTTGGCTTTGTAAATATGGAAGCTATTAAAACTTCATCACCCCTGCTACCACTTCACAAAATAACTTCTCTTACTACTGTGCTTTTTGCAAGAAATTATATTCATGGTATAAGCAGAAAACATAGGGGACTTTAAAAGATTATTTACCTTTACCTATTTTCAGATTCAGAATGGTGCTCAGGTGCATTCCCATAGAATAATTAAACCATAATATACATTGAAGGAGCTCTTTGGAGGTCATCTTGCCCAGCCTCTGCTCAAAGCAGGGTTAACTTCAATGTCAGAGCAGGTTGCACAGAGCCATTCCCAGTCGAACTTTGAAAACCTTCAATGATGGAGACACCCAGATTCTTTGGGCAATCTCTTCCCATATTGAACCACACTTACTGTGACTTTTTTCCTTGCAACCAGTTGAAATTTCCCTGCAGCTTGTCATTGTCACCTCTTGTCTTTTCTCTGTGCACTTCTAGGAAAAATCTGACTTGCCATATCCTTCTCTTTAGAGAGCCAAGTACAGCAATTAGATCTCCCTTAACCTTCTCTTCTCCAAGCTAGGCAAACCCAGCTACCCCAGTCTTTCACTCTACATCATGTGCTCCAGTCTTGGTGATCCTGTTGGTGGACATCACAACTCTGTATCACCACAAGTGATACAATAAACAAGTAATGCAAATCAAGTTTTTTTCCTAGTGGCCTGGGTAACGTGAAGAAGAATGTCCATATTCCAGTTGGATTAAGCTAAAGATGTGATTGTTTTTGAAGTGCTTTTGTTCAAACTTGAATAGAAAATAACACAAATAATGAAATTAGGAGTGGAAATACAAGGGCAGGAGGGAACAGGAATGTCACTTTGTCCCGCTAGCCTTTAAGTCATGCTCCCCTGCACTATCACTGAGAAACCATGAACCTAATACAGCATTGCACATTCATTGAAACTTCCTTTTTTGGAATATCCCAAACATAGCTGGAGAGCAATGGAGGGTGTGGAGCACTGACTGTAGCCGATGCTCAGTGAGAGGTCCTGCAACATGATGCCAGCAGGATGCGCTTAGGTGATGCGATCATCTTAAAGGCAGTGTCCAGCCCCACAGGAGGCTGCAAGCCGGGCTGTCCTAAAGCTATTGGAAATCCCTTACTGTACTTGATGTCAGATCCGCACAAGTTGCTTGTGGTTTCCAGAAACAGTGCCTTATTTAAAACACTGGGCCTGATTCATCACTCTGTTATAGAGATTTAATAGAGTGGTGAATCATATTCATCATTTTCAAAACCTTGGAAACATTAGTAGAACCTCTTTCAACACATACGCTTTAATATACATTTTGTATGTTTTAGGATAAGAAGCACATTTAAATTTCAGGAGGGAATAACATTCAGCAATCATAATAAATGGAGTAATAGCAAAATTTTCACTGTGCTGTAGTATTCTCATAATAATAATTTTCTGGCAATGTTGTATAGCAAGAAAAAGAAAACTTGTAACATTACTGGTTTACATTTTTGGCTTGAGGTTAAGACAGCCTGACACTTTTTGCCAGGTTCAGGTATGAATCCAACTGAAAAACATTGCTTTAAGGCATTAATTTCTGGAATATTTAGTTTCTGGAGGGTTTTTTTGACTGTTTGTTACAATGTTCAAAATCCTGTGCCTCTGTTTTATCAAAATCCTATTATTTTGCTTTTTCCTCATGTGCTTCATCCCTTTTATCTTCTCTCATCCAACTTGCAAGTAGAAAGGGGAGAAAAGAGGGAGAAAAGATATAAGAAACAAGGGAAAAAGAGTATATCCACTTTAATTCTCTATAGAGATATAAATATATTCTGCAACTATTTTCAATCTCTTTATCGAAAAAAATTCCACCAACTCTAGAAGTGTAACTGGAAATTGTCTAAGGTAATTCTATCTTGAACAGGAAGATAGATATCCTCATATCATTCATGTTTCCCTAGGTATGAATGTTGGCAAATAAAAGAAAAATAGTGGCAGATGAAAGCGACGTGTCCTTTCCCAATTCTTTTGTCATTTGTTAGTTGGAACAGAACTGTTTGTTTTTCATTCTTCTTTCTTCCTTTCTTTTTTCTCTTCCCCCCCCCCCTCCCCTTTTTTTTTTTTTTTTTTTTCTTTTTCTCCTCTGGGCTGTAGTTCTTCCTTTCTTTTTTCTCTTCCCCCCCCCTCCTTTTTTTTTCTTTTACTGATCTTTCCTTCTTACTTAAAAGGAACAGAAACTGTTGGGTTGGAAACCCTCTCACAATTTCATAAAATGTCTGCATTATATTGCACATTTTCTTTTGCATTTTGTCAGTTGTTATAGCATATTTCATCTCTGGGAAATGTAGATTGCAGTAAATGCACTTGCTTTTGAGAGACAATGTATTTAAGCAAGACTCATACCGTGAATCCTGAGACCTATTTGTAATCTGGTTAATATCTCATTTTATGACCTTGGGCAAAACTTCTCTCTGTCCTTCAGGCTACTCATCTGCTATACAAGAACAGAAAACAGATACTTTAGGGGCATTTCGAAGCTTAATCAATAATTGTACACTTCTCTGAGATTCTCAAAGGAAACTTGATACTGAAATGGATAGTTTCTCCCAGTGTACACACACCCTATCAGCAAAAACCTCCTTATCCAGAGGCAGGGAGTAGAGATCATAAACTACACATTTTGTTTAATTTACTGTCCTCTGCTTACTACTAACCGCATACATGACTAGAGACAACCACTGCCCAATTTTTCCTGTTCATGTAATTTTGTAAGCAAATGCAGTGAGGAAATCATGGTCTGACATTGACTCCCAGGGCTCCACTGAGCTGCCTACTTTGCCAAAGCTGGGAACTGCTGGTTGTTTGCTGAGCTGCTACCAACCCAATATAGTGATTTGCCTTCTCTCTTAGTGGTTTTACACAAGACAGCAGCCTGAGGGAGAAGAAACTTCACTAGGATGCCCTCACTATGGGGGAGAGCCCAGTGGGAATGCAAGGTATAAAAGAGAGATGAAGAAGCAGGAGAAAGCCATCCAAGTTAAGAATGTTTGATGCCTTGAGTTTTTTATCACAATGAACCAGTCACTACCTAGGCCACTGGGGTGGCCAAAGACATTATTCAAGCTTTCTCCTTTGCCAAATCTCTCAAAACCCATATATACAATGGTTTCTAGGTAGGTACTCATCACTACTGGATTTTTAAAAGCTTTTTAAAGGTGACCTTCCATTGTACTGGTGTTCTACCCCAAAAGGATTTATTTGGTTATTGCTAAACTTCATATAACAATGCTGTTACTTGAAAAAAATATGTGTATTCAGGGCCGCACACACAGAGATGTTTACATCTGTGTTTATATTTCTCTGTTTCTTGCAATCTTGGGCATTAAATTTACACTGGTCAGAAAAAAACAGATTCAGTTTGAATAAAATTGCTAGATAACAGTTTAGCTTGAAGGGCATTTTCCAGATGTGGAATGCTCATAATTCACCATAATTAACTGGAAAGCCTATGATTTTCTTGAATTTTGCATATGTTGCAGCATTTACAGAAAACAGACATTTTCTTGCCCAAGGCTTTCATAGCTTCCTCCAATTATGTCATTGTGACAAAATAGCTTACTAAAACATGCCTTGAAGTGTATAGAATATGAATATATTGATCAACAGGTATTCATCCCCTGCCAGAAATTTGTAGTTGCATGATTAGATCTTCTGGTAGATGCCAAATGTAGATACTTTTCCTCATTTATTGAAATTCCGTCAGAACTGACCTGATTAAATTAAATGTACAAGTGCTAAACCCCACAAACCACTGACATTTACTGCTGTTATGTCTTCAGGAAATACTATTGGAGTAGAGTTTACAATATGTCAGCACTTGCCAGGAAAGGTATCTGGGAGGTGGAGGTCACCTTCTGATGTAGGCAGATTTTCAGTCTTTTTTACCAAAGTGTCTGCCTGCAAACGTGAGCAGCACTGACAGGGATGATTGCTGAGATTTTTTGCAGGGGTCCTCGAGGTCATACCTGTGCTGTTTTACAGCCTGCTTCTTCTGATACTCTCATTTTGCTTCTGCAGGCCACAAAAACCTCTTGCAGTTGTTCACACTGTCAGCCTCCATTCTCCTCCAAGGATGGAAAGTACGCTTATCCCTGTTTTCTAACTACGTGCTTATATAGGGCTGGTAAATCCTTTTCTTTGGGATTAACACTCCTGATCCAGCCCACGGACTGTCAGTCATTTTAGTTATTAAGAGTTATACTGTCTGACCTTATTCAGCATTGGTCAAGTGCCCTTGCCTCACCATTCGCCTTGTTGACACTTGTCTTCTGTTGCTGATAGGGTTAACCTAAGTTACACAGCCTCTCCAGCTAAGACAGTGTACAGAGGAAAATCCTTCTTGGAAAAAGGAGGTGCAAGAGGAACAAACATCTCCTGAAACACTGATCTAAATTACCCCTTACATGTAAAAACTGTCATTTAAATCAAAGAAAGTGAATTAAATAATAACAAAGTTTTAGTTTAGAAGCCAAGCTATGAACTGAAGAAACCTGAAGTATGGCAGCCTGATGTTTGCATTTTCCTCTGCCTTTTTTTTACATGGTGACAGATTATTTCAAATCTAAAATTTTTTATTGCAGTAAGGTAAGAATTTATATAACATGCTCCCATGTTGATTCACCTTTTTTAGCAATCCCTCCCCCAGGCTGAGATGCAGGTCAAAATGGGGATCTAAGCATTCAGATAAATTACATCAATGGTATAATGTACATAGCTTTTAAATGAACGGTGATTTCAGCTGCTAGTCTGATGATCACACACATCTAACTTCTTTCAGTGATTCAGGTGGTATTTGGCAGGGTTTAGAATGCACTTCATGTAGTTGCTTTAGTTATCCAAAAGACCTGAAGCCAGGAGAACTCAAGTGGGAGAGATTTGGAAAGATGAAGAGATAAGGAAAAAATGCATAAATGGAGGATCTAGGGTTTTATCCAAGGAAAATAGCAATTTCTGTACACAATACTTTTATCTTAAAGTTTACAAGGCAAGTCGAACCCTTACTTCACTTTTACTCACAGCACAATAATTATTGCTCCCTTCTTGAGGTGAACTACTTCCTTCCCTTTTTTCCTAAGGGTCACTTTATAGTGACCTGTGTACATCACACATTTCTTTCATCTCTGCATCCTCTGCAGAAGCACAGTGAGTGGAAAAGGGGCAAGAAAATCAGAAAGCAGGGAGGTTTCTGGCAGAGGCATGTGCAAACGAACGAGAAGAAAAGTAATGAATGGGGAAAGGAAGACTGAAGCGTAGATGAAAGGATAGACCAAGTAACCAAACTTGTGGTACCTGGCAAGTTGCTAGCCAGATGACAGTGTTGTCTTTCATAAACAGGAACTTTGAAGTGGGATATGCTAAGGCTGGATCTCCTGCCCCAATACATCTCCAAAAGATCACTATTTTTCTTAACCACTGGGGGTGTGTTTAACCTGCTGCCCGCTGTATGCCAAGTGGTTTATATCTCTGGCCCCCATTGTTGCCTGCTCTGAAGGCCCATCATGTCTTTTCCTATCATCTGGAGTCTGTTCCCGTGATAGGGGAACTTGGGATGATAGGTGCACGGCCACAGTCAAGTGCTGTCTGTCAAGTGCACTCCACAAAAATGGAGAGGGTCTTGGTGTCATTAGTCACGGAAGGAGGTGTGTAGGGTTCTGGAGGTAACGGTGACAGTTGCTTCATAAGTGCAACTCCAGGCCTGAAATGAAATACTAAACTACATAAAAGCACCTGCTGAAGGCAAGTTTGTAGAAGAAAGAGACTGTTGCAGGTGGCGGACCTTACTGAGGGGCAAGGAGCAATAACGAGTCTCTCAGACCAGTAAATCATACAGATCACATTTGATTATCCATATTAGGTAGTTAGTTACTCTATCTTTTCCTGTTTCCTTACACGTGGCATGAGATTCTGATTTCTCTCATGAGCTTTAAGGGACTTAATTAATGACAAAAGCCCAATTCTTTAGTCTGAATCCTGTCTTTTTGCATCTTATGACAAGGGGTTCCACAAGTTAATTAAGTATTGTATTTTAAAAGCAAGTCAATAGTTTCTTTGCGTTGTTTCTCATTTCCAGGTTTTCAATTTCATGACACTTTGTTTCTTTTTTATGAGACAGCTTTATGAAATTTTCCGGGCAAACTTCTCTACGTTGCTGCTTACTTCGGGCATTTTCATGTCTTCTGTAAGACGGTGTGGAAAGGCAGTTTGAATCTCTTACTAGTTATACTGCATTTGAAATGGACTTTATTCTCATTTAAATGAATGAGTCATGCTGTATTTCCATCGTTCTTTTTAATGAAATATCATTCAGGATGTTTTTTGATCACTTCCACTGCATGGTCAGCTTTATTCTCCAGACATCTTTGCTCATAATTCCTACTGAGCCCTTCTGAGGCTGGATGGCAAGTTCAAGGCACAGCACTGGAGGTATAAACGACCCTCTGACGTTACTCAATTTATTTTCAGTCTCATTCTTATTTATTACTGATCTGATTTTTGCTTTCCTATGCATGTGTGGAGGAAAATGGAGTTCCTTAAACCATGCTTATTGCAGCAGAGGTGCTTTACAGTATAAGCCTGTGGGCTGTCAATACCAGAACTTTCTGAGTAACAGAACATGGTGGAGCGAATTCTGTTTGTTTAATGCCTCAACTTCTGGAGCCAGACTAAATAAAACTTTTTGACAGTTAAATATGACATGGTAAATTGCAGTATAAGTATGTATTTCTAAAGGGTTAGTGACTAGACACATACTTGAAATGATGAAGTTACAGCGATGTTTCCCTTTTGAGGTATTAGCCTTTAAAGTTTTGCTTTACATATCGTTTCAAAGCCATTGAAAAATACCTTCGTAATGCAGTCATAGAAGAGTTACTTTCCTTCTCTTTTTACTTTGGAGTTCAAAGGAGGCTGGACTTTAACTACCTTAGTTCTCTGGAAAGCTAGAGAAGGAATGATGTCCTACATATGAGATCAAACAGTTTGGGTGGGATGCTATTTCTTGTGGAAGGTTTTAGTTCTGCTGGAATTTGGACTGCTTGTGGGACATCTTTGTAACCCTTCCCCTTCCTGCCATTAAAAGTCATCTAATCATCTTGTCCACATGTGCAGGGACAAACATCTAACTTTTAAACCAACAGACCGGTTACTTATTAGCCCTATAACCAAGGAGAGACTGTCACAGAAGTTACAGTATCCCTCCACTGGAGACCATCAGAGGAAAAGGCCCTTGTACTCACATCACAAGCCAGAGAGTTGCGCGTGAATACCCATGTGTTTGTGCGACACTTGAATCAAATTACACTCCTGCAAGAGTTGCCCAGAGAGAGTTGTATCTCAATTATATATGCAAATTGGAACCCAGCAACATCTTATGAGGTTCTGCGTTGCAAGCCATGGTTTTCTGATGCTGTCAGCAGCTTCTCAGTTCAGCACAGCAGCAATCTAATTAAAATGGTCATCAAGGCAGAGCTCAACTGCATTAAAAGGTTCCCATTAATGTCATATCTAATTTAGTGGTTCGGTGTTGAAGATGTTCATTACTGTCTTTTGCTAGGTTTTGAACTTTGGACAAAAAGTTTTATAAATTATATTTACATCTCAAAAAGGATAAACACACTGTTTACATATCTGATAGCTCTTCTGTCTTCTCACTCCCCACTTGATATGTTGCAGCTGGGTTCCCAGCTAGTCCTTAGTTGCTTCTTCAGAACATCCCAAGAAACTTTGAAGGGGTGGAGAATTGCAACAATGGGGATTAGCAACAGCTTTTGTTGTTGTTTGTCCTCTTTTTTTTTGTCTAATTTTTTTTTTTTTTCTAATTGCGGAAGTCAGTCTAGTCTCTTTCATTTCATAGATATGATGGGATGGCTGGACCTTCCCACTGACCAGCAGTGTTCTGGCTGCTGTGCACTAAATTTAAGGAAGGCTGAATTGCAATCGTTGATAGAAATAGCCTGCTATTTCTAGAGGTCAGATAAGATGTGGAGGGAAGTTTTAGGCATGTAGAATTACTTCATTGTGCTCAGAGCTGGTCCTTCTTGTGGGATAGTCAGGAATGAAAAGGAACCTGTCACCAAAACACACACATACATGGAGGAAGGAGGAGGGAAATAAAAGGTATTGTAAAAGGTTATCATTACCTTTTCCCCCCCTCTTTTATATAGAGGGCTGTGTTTTTATTTTAAAGCTAACAGTTTTGTGAAATAGAGTGGAGGAAAACATAAACCTAGATCAGAACAAAATACTAAACTTCTTCCAAATCACAATTGTATAATATCACTGTATTCATTGCCAAAGTCTACGTTGCCAATGTATACATTGCATTAATGTAAAATAACATCTTCCAAGGAACATCTTTATGTTGCTGATCTCAGTGTGACAAGAAGTCACAATATTTTTGTGTGAGTATGATAAAATTAGAAAAACACATCTGTGGAATACTTAAAGTGAAGACACTATTAAAAATTCAAAATTCAGTAGAATGGAAATATGTGGCATCTTTGGTGATCCAGGAAAGATGTCAAATAGTGTTTCAGAATTGAAACCAAGGAGAAATTGATGACTTTGGACAGAATTCCCAGGAACAATTTTTCATTGCTCATGAAAATTACATTTTTCTCTCACATGTTTAAGTCTAGACCCCACCTAAACAACAATATAGATTAACACCAGAAAGATTTCAGTAAGTTGGAGGAATTCCAGTTTTGGAGAGGAGCAACAAAATTCATCTTTTATAGTGGCATGGTAGGAAACTTAATATAGCACACACTAAGAAGTTTGTTACTAGAAAGGAATAAGACTAAGTGTTTGAAGAGTATAAATACTGTATAACAGGAAGAACGAGTCAAGTGATTAAAAAGGTGCCCATCTAAAATAAATGGGGTGAAACTCAGCAAAGGTTCAGATGAATGCTAGAACATAATTTTTTACAGTTTCAGGATATTAGAATGTCAGAATCTGTTACTGTGGAAAAATCACCCAGAGCAAGTCTCATCTTATGTAAAAGAGGATTGGGAAAAAAAGCACACAGCTTTTTAAAACTACGTATGTACCTCTGAAAGGAAGGGAGTCTTTCATTTTGAGCAAGCCAAATTTTTTGTCGTGAGAGGGATTATGTGGAAATAGTAGTTCACTGACACTGTTTACTAAGAGAAACAGACATGTGTTTGACTCCAATGAATTAGTTTATTGTAATATCCTGGCACAGCAAGTCAGCCTTGTAATAAGTGTAGCCTGCCTTTCCAGGATGTTGAGCTTAGATGCAAACAACCCTCAGACATTTTGGGTATATCTACACCAGTAATTGAAAAAGGAAGGTTCCTAGAGGCTGTAATTCAAGCATCTGTACTGTGGCTTTGGGACCAAAGCACAAGCATTGCCACCTCTTTGGGTTTGTGGGGGTAGAAATTGTAGTTGCTATAACCCTTAAATTTACCATGGGAGTGTGTCATTTCAGCTGAACCATTCACAAGCATTTTGCTAAAAAAACAAAAAAAAAATGTTGCTTTCTGGCTGAATTGATCTTAACGGAAGTGTTTTGGTTTATTTTTAATTTTTTAAGCTGTTTCAGTGATCTTAGGTGAGAAGAAAGGAAGACACTTTAATTACCTCTGTGAACTTGGCAGCTCTCAAGGAGTTTCTTGTCAGAAATCAGCAGTCAAATTAAGGGAGAAATCAAA
This sequence comes from Buceros rhinoceros silvestris, assembly GCF_000710305.1. Lineage (NCBI taxonomy): Eukaryota > Metazoa > Chordata > Aves > Bucerotiformes > Bucerotidae > Buceros > Buceros rhinoceros. The sequence goes on along the minus strand of NW_010427243.1, from coordinate 14,383 downwards.
GGTGATTTTTCTTTTCATCTGATTCGATTCTCCTGTTCTCCTGTACAGCCTTTCTTCTCCCTTGCCAAAGACTGTCTTTTTTCTCTGAACTCCTTGATTAATCCTGAAGAGTGAAGTTTTCTCTTTGGATTACAATGGGTTCACCCAAGGTTACCTTGAGAAACAATAATTTTAGGCTCCCTACAAAGATATCCTTCTTTGCCAATATCAGTGTGATACGAAAAATATTAACCACACTGACTGAGTAGACTATTAAGATACCATATATATGGTTTCCATTTGCTTATTGCCTTATTTCCAAGTTGATAATTTTAATCGTAGTAGGAAAAGAAACAAATATGTTCTTCTGTCTGCAATCACAAACACCTTCAGATGTCTGTGCTTCAGAAAAAGAATTGAAGGTAGAAGTCTCTTTCCTTCATGGTTTGTTTGCTTCCTGCTGGTTATTGGTTTGCTTTTTTGCTAAATTTGTCAATTTTGGATATATTTGTCAAACACGTAGGTTCTGTAGAATTTTCTAAGACACATCAGATTTCAGGTGATAGTGTGCTTTTATGGTTTTTTGTATTTATTCTCCTGTGCTTTAGGATGGGTGGGCAGGATATGCTCTGTGGCTCCAGAGAAATGAACAGGTTTTGGTCAGCTTAAAGGAAGAAGTGGTCCCTAAGCGTGTCCCATTCTAATAGATCCGCCAGGGAAAACATGTTTTTTTTCCTCAGGAAACACGATCTGAATTGGATGGAAGGATAAACACATAGGAAGTAGAATTAAACGACACATTGTGATTATCCTGTTGCAGAATCACTTTCAGCACATTTTGGGGTAATTATACTACTTCTGCTTCTCATTCTAGAGTCAGTGAATATATAGTAATGAACTTAAACCGTGTCAGATCCTGTCCCCTAGAAATTAAATTTCTCACTGTAGGTAAGCAGTCAGCCAAGAATAGTGAATGAGTGCAACAAGACTAAGAAGTTTCAATGACACACTTTTGTGATTTTTTTTCTGTAAGTAATACTAATACAAAACCAAATTCTGATTTATCCCTGCCTAACAACCCTACTTAGCCTCCCTTAGCTCAGTATAAGACAGCTGCTCCACTAGGTGATTATTTATTCCATACTCTTAAAACAATTTTATTAAAGACAAGAGTCCTTGAGTTCAGTGCCTTCTGACACCTCTCTGCCCTTTGATGACTTTCTTAGACATATTACTGAGGTAAGTGTAGCAAATATGTTAAAAGATACAGCAAGCTTTCTGTTAAGAGGTAGGAAACTAAACATTGAATTTAAGTCTTTTGAAGTATGGCTAGGTATACAGTGCAAGAAAACAGCTGAAATATTCAAAGTTATGTTGTTATAATACAACAAAGATCTAAGTGAGAGTAATCAGAATATTCTTACATGTGAGCTGAAGCTATTAAGGTCTAAAAGAAACCAGGGCAATATGAATCCCCTTGTCCCTGCCAATGCTTACAAGGATTGTCTTGCACTACTTCTTGGAACTTTTCTCTGAGAATTTCCAGATACTCTGTAAACACAGACAAATCAAGACTCATAATGGAATAGCTCTCTGTACTATAGCCATACATGTAATCTAAATGTTTTCTTTACATATGCTGTAACAAGTCCCACAGAATCTGAGCTCTGCAAAGAGCTCTTGTCAGTAGCAGCCCTGCTGGCCCACACCGGTGGTGAGGGGTGTCCAGCTCCTGAGGGTGACAGCAAGCATGCATTTGGCAGTGGCTTGCTTCTCTGTGGTAATAATTTGAGGGATTGTTTAATTTGTCACTGAATGCGTATGTTTTCTTCTTCTTCTATTTTCAAATGAGTTTGAGGTGGAAACCAGATAGTCTTATACTCAACTGATACAATGCCCAGCCCTCTTGAGCCTTTTCCTATCCAGAAATGAGGCAAAGCAAGTGATTCAACCTCATTATCATAGAATCATAGAATCATCTGGTTGGAAGAGACCTTAAAGATCGAGTCCAACCGTTACTCCTGTACTAGTCATTGAACTGCCACATAAAAAAAGAGATGCATTTGAACTACAATACTTCTTTATCAGACTAATTTCTTTTATAGTCCTACCTGATCAACCTCACATTGCTGAGTCAAGATCTTGACCACCACTCCATCCAGTTACTTCAGCCGCTGTCCCATGATTGTGATGTAACCAAGCATTAAGGCCCAGGTTGCTAGCATCAGTATGCTAGTGCAGCATGTCTTAGAACAACTGCAGGGCGTGAAACTGAATACTGCGCTTCCAGATACGGCTTATTAATGGCACATGGATGGAAAACAGCTTCTGGAGACTGTTTTTTCCCTAGGAACACAGTTAGTTGAACAAAATATGTACATACACTTCAATGCTGTTTTTACAAATATATAGTTAAAAAAGCTGACTCTTCAGATGTTTGTACCACCCACACATATGCTGGAAACTGGTGTACGTGAGTGACGCTCACCAAAACCTTGCCATCGGTTTCCTTTGGGTAGTGACTACTCAAGGCCATAAGGTCCTGTGTTCAATGGAGCTCCTCATGGCTAGTGATAAAACCTGTGCATCACCAGATTACAACCAGCACCCACGGAGTCCTCTTTGCTAGTTTCAATAGCCTAAAGCTACTTGAAATGAGAGTAATTATCTGTAATGAGAAACTTCTTCTAGAAGTAATTATGGTGTATCATACCAACACATGAAAGTTTTGGAAATGTCTCCCATAGTGTTAGTAAATTCCCAGCCTACTGGGTTTATGCACTGCTGGAAACTTGTGTATAATTTTACATCTATTTCTTCTATCATTATTATAATTACAAATTATTTTCTGCTTTATGGTTATGAAATTATTTTCATTTTGATTTGAAATAAATATGATTAATGACATCATTCCTCATTTTCCCATACGGTAAAATACTTTTCTTCCTTAATAAAAGAAGAAATTAGCAACTTCCGGGGTTTCTCCTTGATTTAAAGTACAACTCTTAGAGGAATTTTCTTCTGTTTGTATTAAGTACTATAAAAATACGTGTAAATTCTTCTTGTTTTGCAGAATAGTATTCAAAAACAATGGTCTGTTGTAGTGAGATGAGAGCTTGAACAAGGACAGAAGGCAATTTCCTGCAAACGGGCGTCCTAGAGTTGTAAGACAGGCTGATAACTAGGAAAGAGCTGAGGATAGATTTGCTATTGGTTTATTTTTTCCTTTGCTGCAGTCAAATAAACATTGAAGAAGAGTTTTAGAAACATCCCAGGTTTATTCCCAAAAGCTTAACTGTGTTGTGCTTTTAAATTATCTGGTAGTCCACTGTTGGTTGTGGTCTCTTTTGACGTTGTAAGGTTCTAGTTACACCTAACCGGAGAAAAAAAAAAAAATTGGCATTTTCTGTCTCCTGAGAAACACATTCTTACGAGGTATCTTCAAAGTATATGAAATGTACCAATAGGACAGCAATCCCTCTGCAACAAGTAGTAGCCAAGGCTGTCTTGCAAAACATAGCTGTAAAGTAGAGAACCAGCCACTTTCAACCACACACTGGCATGTAACAAGATAGTAATAATTTCTGTGGGAAACAGGAGTCTGAAGTTCATTTTCCACGTCTGCCTGGTGGATCTTGCAGCCACCTCTGCCTCTCCCCTGGAGAAGGACTAGCGCCAAACCAGTGGAAGATCGATCACTTTTGAGGCTAGGCTGGGAGCTTTGGAGCCAGGAAGTGGGAAGAGAAGCCTGCGGGATAGGATTTCCCAACTAGCCAAATGGCTGCGTTTCTCACATGAAGAAGGAGAGACAGGTTTTGCTCTCTGCCCTTCACCCATGACCAGAAGAAAAGTGGGAAACAGAGGCATTGGCTGAGCCTTGATAAAATATGGTTAATTTATAAGAAAGTGATTGAAGGGGAAATATTTAGAAGGTCAGTGTCTCTTCTGTGACTCTTTTGTCTCACAAAAGAGTATCAGTAACAGAAGAATTGTAAGTGGAGTAAAAAGTTGAGCTACAAAGAGCAAGGATAGAGACAGAATTGAAATAGCTTTTAGAGAGTTATCTACCACTATTAAGGAAAATATTTAAGAGCAAACTTCATATCCAATAATTAATTTGCCTGAAAACTGAGGGTCTTCATGAGTGAAGTTAGCCTGAATAAGCTACCTTTTGAATAAATTACATTAAAGTTGTATGTATTCTGCCTCTTAAAATAAATAGTTTAAGGTGGAAGGAAAAATGTTAAAGAAGTAACACAGTGGAAATAACATTTACATTATGATTACATTTCATTACAGCAAAGTTGGAAATTATGCACATAGTTTAAGAACCGATTTAATTATCTGGGCAGTCAACATAGAATTTCATTTATGAATTAGGGTTTTTTGCAACAATGACTTAAGAAGTCAGAGACATTCACAATGGAGAGTGTGGTGAGGGGAGCACAAGAATTGCTTCAGAGAGTGAGAAGATGGAAAAGGGGAGGAAGGAAACAGGAGAGAAGCAAGAGGAAAAGCAGGAGAAAGGGGCAAACAGTTCTGAGGAAAAAAAGGCTCTGAGTAGCTAGGGAGGTAAACATGGATATATCTAGTAGACTCTGTTTGGTTTGCATACGAAAATGTACTAACATTGATACCTTATGCTATTTACCAGCTGGTTTAGAATTGCTGTAACGCTGTTCAGAATTTCTCCGTGTCAGGCAGCTATTGCCCCAGGTGAATGGCACACAAACGGGGGAAGATGCAGCGGGAATCCCGTGAATACATACCTCCTCTGCAATGCAGAGTGAAATGGGAGCTGCCCACAAGGGCAATGGAAATGTTTCTCTGGAGAACCCTCTGTTGGGTGACTACAGGCCCCCATGTGGGTGGTAGCGTGGCAACAGTAATGAAGGCTATTATTTAGAAAAAAGGAGTAAAAATATGCTTTGCCTGTTTAATCTTCTCAGTGTATCTCAAAATTCCTGAGCTAGGTGCTTGAAGCCTTTATTGATTCTGCAGCAGAAGCCAATTTGCCACTCTGACATGCAGACAGCGGCAAGCAGGTGGGTGTTTTGCTGTTTTCATAACATATAAAATAGTCTAGAGAGCTAGACATCTTGCTCAGCATTTCTTGAGGTTTCAGATGAGTACAAAACTGACTGCTCAGCCTATTACTAAATTATAAAAATGTGCTTATTTTGCTTGTTTGGTATGGACCATATAAACACTTTTTTTTTTTTCTGTCCTGCTTGTCTACAAAGCTAGGTGCCATCTAGCCACATATAAGGGCAATGAAGGCTTAGAGGGTACGTCTCTGGTAGCATATTCACAGAACGAGGATAACTATTCATATTTGTGAACATGGACACCTGCAAATGGATTGTGAAGTCCATGCACAAAGAGCTAAAATTTGTATCTTATGCCATCGTAAGTCTACTGAGTTGCAGAACTTCTGTCCTGCAGGACCTCACAACAGAAGAGCCTTCATTTTGTTCCATCAAAGAAGCTCACAGTTGATACTGAAGAGCTACAGCCTGTGTTCTAGGCATGTGGGTGCTTCATCCTCAATAATCCTTTGGCCCTTGTCATTTCCTCTGCTGTGTGATCCATAGCAGAGATTCCAGCGTGACAGAAACTGATTAAAAACAGCCTTTGTCAAATATGATACCAACAGCCTACAGTCATCTGATGATAATAAATTTCTGTCACTATGCAAATGTAGCATTTTGAGACTAACTTCCAAGAGGCTGAAAAATGCATTCCCTTTTTCAATCCCCTGAGCAACTGCTACTGCCACCACTGAATTGTGTTAGAGATGCTGTTGGGCATCAAAGCAAAATCAGAGGTTTCTCTGACTGTAGGGTGTCTTGGTGATGGTACTTAACATAAAGCCTGTAGTTTGTGGCTCAAAAAGAGAGTTTTCACCATAAGAAAGAGGAGCATTGAAATGGGTGACTGTCTGAAAAGTGCTTCTGGCTCTTTTTTCTTCAACCACACAGACTGGGAACGACTCTGCTCAATTTCCGTGTATAACAATAAAGACAATTTGTAGTCAGGTGAACCAGAATTTGAGGACAAATTTCATGAAGTAATTACCCTGAAATACTTAATTTTTGCTTTAAATGTGGGGGTTTTCAATAACAGATACAATGCATTTATAAATTGTGTTGTTTTTGTAGCTAGTGCCACCGGGGTAGCTTTGCTGCAGCTGTACCTCTGTGACTTCAGTATCTCATTCAGCCGTGAAAAGCAGAAACTGAAAATACCTCAGGTACTGAAAAATACCCCAGGTACCCATTTGAATTCCTCTGGTTTTTTTAAAATTATCTCAGTATTGCAAATGGCAGTTTCTTTTTCCTCAGGTGAAAGCATTTAGGGCACTCATGAAGGTCATATTTTGGGTTAGCCTTTTTCTAAGTAACCTCAGGGTCTTTTATCTGTATTAAGCACTGGAGGTATGTGTCCAGGTTTTGTTCTTTTTCCCTTTACATTCGTGCAGTACAGCGCTTTCTTCGCTGTCTCAGCCCTTCAGGACATCTCAAAATAAACTTGTTCGAGCAAGGAGGGATTTTGCTGAAATTGAGTTTTGGGACATTTCTGAGGTGCTTTAGGCTATTAAACCAAGAGAGTAATTTAAGCAGTCACATCCTTGTTCTAAGGGCATGCTTTCCGTTTAACTACTTTAAGCTATCATATCATACAGCTTTTGCCATCATATTAATTTGACAGACTTTTCAGGAACTTTCCCCCAAGATCTTTCCTTCGAAATGTTTCGTACTTCCAATGGCTCAGATGGGATTTAAAGCAGCAGACCTAATTTCGGTAGCAAAGTTTTATCTGTATTAGATTACATGTAGCTATGTGCCTTCCATTCGAGAACTCTTACTCTCTAGGCTAGCAATAGAAATATTTAGAGAGCTGAAGTTTTTGTAACAGCAAGGCCAAGTCGTGTGTTGTGTGTTCAGGAATGAAAGCAGGACTGGGTGCAAGTGCTAAGGAAATGGCTTTGAAGGACTATGTAAGGCAGAAAGAGACAAATTTGCTGTCCCCTACAGTCCTGCTCATCCTGCACTTTGGGGAGTTGACTGTGGAGTAATCTATCTCTAGAATAACACATGAGATTTGTCTTTAAGAATGTTACTTGGAACAGGCGAGGAAAGCGTTAACAAGCTGCTGCTGAGCCATAGGGATGATTCAGGGACCAATGCTTGACTTCACTGTCTTGTCATCTTTGCTTTAGTAGTCAGCCAAGATGGTTAGGAAATCAAACAGGATAGTAATATAAAAATGTTACTGGCATTTATGAGCTTTCTTTCCAATGTCAAAGGCTTTAACTAACCCAGCGACTAGTACAGGTTTTTATGCTACATGTTCCAAAGCCTGAAACCCGACTCTCGCTCTGAGTGTAAGCTACAGACACTCCATGTAGAGGTGTATGACTAAGGGCTTGGCCTTAATCTTATACCTATTTTCTTTCAATATTTTCAGAACGTGCAGAACCTTTCAGTAAATTGGGTGGTTGATATTTTCTATTTTACAACCCTTACCCTTAATGGCATCCTTGGCAGTAATGTTATTACCTTCAGGGTATCAAAGTCTATTGTAAAACAGAATATAATGCCTGATCCCAATTTGTTCTTTTCCTGGTTTTTGGACCTTTCTGGGATTCTTAAATTGTTGAAATGTAACCACAGTCCTAACTCTAATTCATACCCTTAGGTAAATATCTTCTACTAGAAGATGGTAGCAATAACTGTGAGAATTCTTCTATTTGTTTCTGGAAACTCTGAAGAATCTTGAAGAAAATAGCCTTTTGTGTATTTAGATTTTTCCAGTATCAACCATGTTCCCAAACATAATCCTTACTCTATCATAACCAGAGGATCACTAAAATGAAAATACAGTAAATGTCCTTATCAGAATGAACACTTATCACTTTGCAGGCTGGGAACAATTCAAGAATAAAATAGGATTTTTAGACCTTAGATTTCCTAACTGTAACCCATAGACTAAGCTTAGTTATAGACAGTGCATCAATATTGGTAAAAGAGAACATAAGGCCTTAGGCTACAGCTCTAATCTTAACTACACATTGGCTCCAATACTACAGTAACAGTTAACAACATATATTTGTTACTGGTCACAAACACTACTTCCATATAAAAGGACAAAAGAGAATCAAGCAATGACGTTTTAGAAGAAAATATAACTGAATGTCCTGGATATGCACAAGCCACCTTGTTATCATCAGAGGTCTTACAGGATTCAGACATAAACAGAGCACCCAATGATCTGAATTTCCCAACCTTAATTCCAAAGTAATGCTAACTGCAATCATACCCAGAGTAGAAAGTGCTGTTTTTAAAAACTGTGTACGCATTAGACATTACCAGCACCAGCTCTCCTCCAGGTTCCTTAGACCAGGCTCCTTTGTTCACTTTCTTTGAGTAGGAAAGAGGTCAAATGCTGCCTCAAACGATACAGTAGCAACTCATTTTCCTTTGACAAGTGCTGTTAGATTTACCTTCTCATGTCAGGGAGTGTGTTGAACAGAAACTTCATTACTGACTGACAGCAATGAGTGTGTATGTCATTCTGAGCAATGGGGACAGACACTGTTTGAAACGAGAGAAAAATCAATGATTTGCTGGGTTGGGGGCTGTCTCCTTGTTTGGCAAGACCTTGCTCCGCAAAATACTCTTTAAACATTTATTTATGGGTTGCAGTTTAAATTACTCTTGCTTTTGGAGTATAAAGTCGCTCCTTGGTTGCTCCTTACTACCTTCCAATCAATAATTTAAACACACTTTGAAAGCCTTAATTGAGTCTCAAAGTTAAGCAGTCATGATAATTAGTGTTGCCATATGTAAGAGATCTCATGTTGAGATCTGAGATCTACTTCAGATTCTTGTCTTTTTGATTTGTATTTACTGCTTATCTAGAATTTTTTGAGCTATCAATGGAAATCATCACAGGGAGAGAAAATTTTGATTATCTGATGGGTCTGTAGGAAATCTTTAAAAACAAGAGCTAGAGAACATTAAATAATTTATAGCATGCAGATAGGTTGTGCAAACATTTCTAAGACTAACTTCATGCAAAAAACTCAGAAACTGTCAGTGATCAAATTGCAGATTGACCTTTTTCTCATGTAATGTCACTTACATATTTGTTATGAAGGGATTACCACAAAAAACCCCAGGACTCCAATGTCACCTTTCGTTTGTACTGATAATCCAAACTAAGCACATTTATAGAAAGCCTGTGAAGTCAGATAAATGTCTAAATTAGACATCGGTAAAAACAGAATAGTCCAACAACGCATAAACTCTCTCGAAAGTTGTGCAGAGTCTGTAGGTTGCCTTCACCTCAGTGAAGTTGTTACATGATAAATATCATGCAGCAAGTTAGTGGAAGAAAGAGAAATATTAATTGCAGGTTCCACAGTGGAAGAATGAATGCTAAGTATAGGTTTCAAATAATATTGAACATTGATTTTATATTGACATATCTTCTGTTAGCTCCATAATCTGTTGGTCTTCTGACAGTACCTTTTTGTTTAAAAAGACATTGGTGTCTATATTCCTGGTTTCTCAAAGTTTCCATGTGATAGCATATTAGAGAATATTTTCCTGGTCAGATTGAGAAAGTGATGAAATCATAAGGTTTACATTCACTTCAATCCAAGATTCTGGTTTTGGAAATGAACTTGAATTTTATGTGCTCTGTGCCATAGAAAGTAATTTGTCTTTTTGTAGAACATTTGATGGCAGAACTGGTAGTTTCAGTTAGGGAGACATAGAGAAGTCTGATTTCAAATATATGATGCCATAAATCTAGTCTGTGGGAATATCACGCTGACTCTCTGGCACTTCATCTACTCTGTTTTTCAAAGCACTTTCCAAACCTTTTAAAAGTTCCAGACGGTATTTTGTCATTATACCTTATGTCTGCCATTATATCAATGAATATGAATACCTGAACGAGTTTATTTGTGTATTGCACCTACTCCAGGGAGGCTTACCCCAAATATTGTGGGAATGGTCGCACTGGGTGTCTGGCTTGTGGAGCGTGTGCTCTATTAATCAGGGGAAATGCAAGCACTGTCCCTTTCAAACAAAAAGGCTCATTTTGGACTCTCTCCACCTTATCCTTCTGCCTCCAAGCAACAATATATTTTTCTTTTAGGGGTAACTGCAGTCTCTGTCAGCATCAGGCATGGCTCCAGTGAGTTACTGTAAGTGATGTCTGCTCTTAGAGTGGTCTGATTCACAGGACACCTTCAAAGCTGAGATTCTGCCTGCCCGCACTCTTAGCAGGAAGGGTGTTACGAAGGCCAGCAAGCACTGCAGCAACCTCCATTCCTAGTTCTCCTTCCAAGAAGGCCTATCCACCACCATTTCCAATGTTCCTCCTCAAGCAATCCATCACAAAGAGACATCATTCTCCTTTGAACATCTTCCTATCTTCCTGGTACAGACTCTGGAGGGACGTAAGAGGACCAGGAGATTTGTGGGCAGCCTGACCCCAGGCTGAATTCAGGCAGACTATAAGAAGAAATACAGATGACAGGAGTCCTGGAATGAAGGTCCAGCCTTCCTAGCACAGCATATTTGCAGCTCTGACCACCTGGACTTTCTCACACAGGCAGTTTCCATCTGTCACCTGCCCCAATTTCTTTTCTGAGATTGATCCCATACAGTTTTATCTTATGGTTCTTTTTCCTGCACCGTAGGAACTGCACAACTCTCTAGCTAGACCCTGTACACATTTCCACATGGGCACCATCCATCCCCTTAGGAACCATAACATTAATTGCAATTAAAATGTTTCCTGATTTATTGGATCACAAAGAACAGCAGACAGTATGAACAAAAAGGCTAGTGAAATAGAACCACTTCGCACAACCCACCTGAACTGCTGTGCAGCTTGTCGGAGCAACTGTGTCTGTACAGAAATAGTTTTCACCATGATATCTAGCTAAATCTAACATTTATGAAAACATTCTATAGGAGCCTAAATGGGGAAACTAAATGGCCATTATTACTCTCCACTAAAAGCAGTGCTTGCTTTACCAGCTTCTTTTTACCAGTTTTGGAAACATTAAAGTTTAAATTGACGCCGCAGAGATAAGTATGTAGCAGCATCATGGTTATGCAAATATCAGTGTTATGTTAATGTTCTCCACAGTACAGCAAGAAGACCTGATAGGCATTTCCATTACTGTAGTAGCAGTTGTTTATTAACATGGAAAGAGGCAGTCCAGGAGCTGTGAACAGCATTGTTTTCTCACAGCCAGTGTTCCCAAGCACTCAGCCATCTGCTGGCTTGCTTACCTGTGATAATCACCCCTTCTCCCTGCCAAATTTTGTGCTGCACTATGCATGACATTTTAAATGATTTAATGGACTAATTTGCATTTTCCAAATAATTTTACACGCCAGCTAATTTCAGTTTATGGTTGATCTGCCTTTCCACAAAGAGCATCAGGGAAAGACACAGATAAGTACAAACTTTGCCAGTTCTGAGTACATCAGACAGGGCTAGGGCTGGGGCTGCTGGGGTAAGTGGGTGGGTTGAGAGGGGCTAGGCAGGGTGTGCATGGGGTGTGTGTCTGAACTGGACGGGTATCTGATAGCAGCAGGGAGTGAGAGACAGTGCTGTAAATGTGACCCGCTCTTCTGGATGGTGACAGGTTGTCTGGGAGCGCTGGAGCAGCTGCACAGGTAATTTGAGCAGTGGTAGCTGGGGCATTTGCTTTTTCCCCGCCACTGTTTTCCAAACCTGTCCCCTACATCTGTCCTGCCCACTTTCCAGCTGCTGCCACAGCTGGGTGCCTGAGTCCAATCAAAGGAAGCAAAGAGTAGCCAGGAGATCAGCAGGACAGTCTCCAGATGCAGCAGCTTCTGTTAGGGGCTGATCAGAACTTAAAGGGCATAAGGCGTGGAGCATAAACTTCATGACCCTGGACTTAATTGTCAAATAAAAGAAGGGAGAAATGCAGAAGGACATCCCTGCCTCATTTTCAATGCCATTTATATTATGAAGCTGCAGAAACACACAACTTTGGGCTAAGGTCTTATAAAGAGTCCTCTTCCTTAAAGTCTTTCCAAATAATGCAATCTAACCTTCTTATTAAGAGCTTTTGACATATTTAAATAGCAAATTTCACCTCCAACGATGCCTTCAGTCAAAAATCTCTGGTTTTGCATGCTTTGGATGCTCCAGAACATGTGTGTTTCCCACCAATAGCCCTGACCAGCAGCAGGTCACCCACAAAGTAGTCATTGCAGCCTCTTATGCTGCTGTGGGACAGGCAACAGGCTGCAGGGAGGGTTTCACTAAGAGCTGGCAGAGGGTTTGCAATATGAAACACAACGATTAAAATACACAAAACGGTTCAAGACTCCAGCATCCACAAAGTCTTTGGGAAGTCTTTATCTTTTGTGATTACAAATAGCCTAGAGTTGCTCTCTACAAAGCTTATTTTTGGGGTTACTTAAATATCTGTTTTTATCCATTGTGATAAAATGCTTGTGGCTAGAAATGAAGAAGACATTTTCAAAGCTGGCAGATTCAAATTACAACGTATTTTCTGTGTTGAATGCACTTCAAAGTCCTTGTAACATGCTATACTGATTTTTATCAAGAACAGTAAATTCTTTTTTATTTCATCAGTCTTCTGAAAAACAAGCAATGTGTGTCTGAAGAGAAGAGAACTTTTATGAAGAAATTGTAGTTCATTTCCAATCTTCCACATGATCATCAGGAAAAATAGCATGATCACAAACTACCATAAAGTTCTGGGAAAGCATAGGTCTTGTCCTCTTTCATTTTTTTAGTTTTTTAAAAGGAAATCAGTGAAACTTACCAACATGCCTACACTGAGAAGAGTGGATATGAGAGGGTTTTTTGCCTGATGATGTGCAGTGTTTTTTGTTGTCAGGTGATGTATGCGAAACAGATTTTTAGCAGTTCAGACCTCTTGCAATATCTAACAACTTCTGTACCTCAAGGTGTCTGGCACCTTGAGCAATCAAATCTCTAGCAATTTATAGCAGAGTGAATTAAATCACGATCAAAGTTTTCATTAAATTAATTGGGGAAATTGCTGAAGGCCTTCCATTTCTTCCTTGAGGGGAAAATATACATAGTTCTGCAGGTTAGAGCAAGGCTTTAAACAGTATTTGTGTTGGTTTTTTAAGCCTACAGAAACAAAGCAAAGAGAAAGCAGATTGTTGATCTGCTCCTCTCTATGAGCAATTTATCACCAAAATAGACCCTCCATCAATGCCCCGAAGCCCCTTTCCCTATATGAAGTCCCACTAGCAGTTGCAAAGATGAATATTCGTATAAAATATGCAAGGGCTTGGAGTGACGCCCAAGGTATTCTTCTGAATATCACACTCTTCATATTTTTTTGAGAGGAAAGAAAATCAGGAGACTCAAAAGTGGTTTGTGTATACTCATTCAGAGTGTGAATGTTGTTTACAAAATGTTCTTCTTACCTATAGAATTGAAAGCATTATTTAAAGCCAAAAGAAATCTAGATCATTCTAATGACCTTTCTTTGGTTGCAGGAACCTGGGCCTTTTCCATCCCATCAGATATTGTAGCATAGTTCTGTAATTATGCATGAGGAATATGTAAATAACAGCTATTGTGTGAAAGAAAGGAGAATATATGCTAAACAAGGCTATTGAAAACATGTCTGTTTAATGCCACCAGAAAGCTGTTAGGCATTTGGGATCAGA
>NW_010427243.1:0-552 GCF_000710305.1 Buceros rhinoceros silvestris | reverse complement strand
TAATAAATTGCCCCCCCCCCTTTTTTTTTTTCTTAGGCAGTCATAGGGCCACATTGATGTAGTGACAAAGTCTTCAAAACCTTCAATGTAATCATCCTTACATCACTTCAGTGAGGAAAGAAAACTGCTTCACTCCTTTCATACTGCATGAAAGGACAGAGAAACACCATTATTCTCACAGAATCACATTTGCCTCAAAAAAAATTGAACTGAGGTATCCAAATCCCAGGTTAGCAGCTGCTTTCCCATCTTTCCCCCATATCAGGAACACTACACTTCTTTTTGCAGCCAGTAATACCGTATTACAATAGAAGCACAGAGAGAGAACCTTAGACAGGAAACATACCAATGAAATTGAGATACTGGATTCGTTATAAATTCTCAAGGTTTCTTAAAGATTTTGGGGACCTCGTGCAACCTTTGGGATTGCCTGCTAGCATCGGTAAAAACACTGTCCCCCTCGTGTTTTGCTACTTATGTTGTTAAGCCATCTGTACAAAAGCGGTCAATCAACCCTGTTAGGGACCCATTATTTCCAAACACAGCTGGAAC
>NW_010427242.1:0-2102 GCF_000710305.1 Buceros rhinoceros silvestris | reverse complement strand
GAGTTTATGACCTTTGGAAGAAGGGGCAGGCCATTCAAGAGGACTGCAGGGATGTCGTGAGGTTATGCAGGGCGAAAATCAGTAGGGACAAAGCCCAACTAGGACTTAATCTGGCTACTGCAGTAAAAGACAATAAAAAATGTGTCTGTAAATACATTAACAACAGAAGGAGGTCTAAGGAGAATCTCAATCCTTTATTGTCTGTGGGGGGAAACATAGTGGCAAAGGCTGAGAAAAAGGCTGAGGTACTTAATGCCTTCTTCACCTCAGTCTTTAACAGTAAGACCAGTTGTTCTCTGAGTGCTCAGCCCCCTGAGCTGGAAGACAGGGATGGGGAACAGAATGAAGGCCCCATAATCCAAGAAATGGTTAGTGACCTGCTGCACCACTTAGACGCACGCTAGTCTGTGGGGCCAGATGGGGTCCACCCAAGGGTGCTGAGGCTGCTGGTAGAAGTGCTCACCAACCCACTTTCCATCATTTACCGGCAGCCCAGGCTAACTGGGGAGATCCCCGTCGACTGGAGGTTAGCAAATGTGACACCCATCTACAAGAAGGGCTGCAAGGAGGATCCAGGGAACTACAGGTTTGTCAGCCTATCGTCAGTGCTGGGGAACGTTATGGAGCAGATCATCTTGAGTGCCATTATGTAGCACATACAGAACAACTAGGAGATCAGGCCCAGTGGGTATGGGGTTATGAAAGGCAGCTTCTGCTTGACTAACCTGCCCTATGATGATCTACTTAGGGGATGAGAGAAGGGCCGTGGATGTTGTCTACCGGGACTATAGTAAAGTTTCGACACTGTTTCCCACAGCATTCTCCTGGAGAATCTGCCTGCTCATGACTCGGATGGGCAAGTCTTTCTTTACTGGCTTAAAACCTGGCTGGATGACTAGGTCCAGAGAGTGGTGGTGAATGGAGTTTAATCCAGTTGGTGGCCAGTCACAAGTGGTGTTCCTGAGGGCTCCGTATTGGGGTCTGTACTATTTAATATCTTTATCAATAGTCTGGATGAAGGTGTCGATTACACCCTCACTAAGTTTACAGGTGACACCAAGTTGGGCAGGAGTATCGATCTGCTTGAAGATTGGGAGGCTCTACAAAGGAATCTGGACAAGCTGGATTGATGGGCCAAGGTCAATTGCAGGAGATTCAACTGGGTCCTGCACTCGGGCCACAACAACCCTCTGCAATGATACAGAAGGCAGCTTGAATTGATGGGCCAAGGTCAATTGCAGGAGATTCAACTGGGTCCTGCACTCGGGCCACAACAACCCTCTGCAATGATACAGAAGGCAGCTTGAGAAGAGTGGCTGGAAAGGTGCCCAGTGGAAAAGGACCTGCAGGTGTTGCTCGACAGCCAGCTGAATATGAGCCAGCAGTGTGCCCAGGTGGCCAAGGAGGTCAATGACATCCTGGCTTGTATCAGAAATTGTGAGGCCAGCAGGTGTAGAGAAGTGATTGTCCTTCTCTACTGGGCACTGGTGAGGCCACACCTTGAATATGCTGTTCAGTTGGGTCCTTCACTACAGGGAGATTGAGGTGCTGGAGCACGTGCAAAGTCATCCTTGCTTGTATCAGAAATTGTGAGGCCAGCAGGTGTAGAGAAGTGATTGTCCTTCTCTACTGGGCACTGGTGAGGCCACACCTTGAATATGCTGTTCAGTTGGGTCCTTCACTACAGGGAGATTGAGGTGCTGGAGCACGTGCAAAGTAGGGCAACAAAGTTGGTGAAGGGTCTAGAGGGCAAGTCTTCTGATGAACAGCTGAGGGAACTGGGGTTTAATCTGGAGAGAAGGAGTCTGAGGGGAGACCTTATTGCTCCTAAAACTACCTCAAAGGAGGTTCTAGCAAGGTGAGGGGTGGTCTCTTCTCCTAAGTAACAAGTGATAGGACAAGAGGAAATGGCCTCAAGTTGCACCAGGGGAGTTTTAAGTTGGACATTAGGAAAAGTTTCTTCACCAAAAGGGTTGTCAAGCACTGAAACAGGCTCCCCAGGGAAGTGGTGAAGTCACCATCCCTGGAGGTAATTAAAAGACATGCTGTCAAGGGTTAGGGTGGGGCCAAGCACTAGATGAATGACAGATGCTCTTTATTAA
>NW_010427241.1:62333-65251 GCF_000710305.1 Buceros rhinoceros silvestris | reverse complement strand
GCTGGGGGACGGGAACGGAGGCGGTTTTTGACAGGGCAGGTTCAAAATTGTGTAGAACAGTGAAAAAGACGTGTCCTTTATTAAAGTGAAGGGTCTCGTAACTACCCCTGGAACGGTTGTGAATCCGTGTTTAAAATGTGCCCTTTTGAAGGCTTTGTTTCAAACACAACTAAGGGTCAAGGAAAACGTTGTGCCATTTTTATAGTAATTTTAGAAATCCTTACAAAATTTTCTTGTCCTTTTTCATCGACTGTTAGAGTGAAGTCGTCGTGATTACCAGCACTGTGCTTTTTAATTACTTCACTGGATAAAGGTGGAAAATGTTCAGGGATCGATCTTTTTCAGGTCAAGCTGTCCATCATATAATACACTGTCAGCTCCTAGGTGCCACGTTTGTGTGACCAACTCAGTACACTGAAAGAGTGACGGTGAGCACAAGGACGTTACCGCTCCCTGACCTGGAAGTCTGTACCCTCCTTGGTGGGTAGACTGTCCTCTTGAAGGAGAAGGAACGCTCAGCAGCTGCCAAAGAGCATCTCAAGCATCCACAGTCCACAGTATCTCAGGGCAGGAGTCCAGGTACGTTGAGGTGGGAGAACACCAAGCACCTAGGTAAGGTCAGAAATGCAAAAATACAGACCCCTCTGCCTTTGGTGTCCTCCCACTGTCGGCAAAGGGACAGCAGAGTGGTTCTCCACATTATCGTGGAAGGTTTTTTCTTGAGAATCCAATGCTTGTCAGCTTTATTGCTGCATGTGCCCAAATTTTCACAGAAAAAACTGTGATTTGTATTCAGAGAGGCTTAGATTTTTATGAGAATTACTGTTCAGTAAAAAAAAAAAAAAGGTTGAGGCAAATCTTCTTTGAAGATCCAGTTATAAAAGCTTTTTCAGATTGTTTCTGTCAGGAAGTGCTACCATGTGAACTAGAAGGACTCCCGCAAGCCTACATTCTTTTCATCGCTTAGAGTTTTAGTGTCTTTCAATAATCCAGGCAGATGCATTTTCATCTAAGGACATTTTTCCTTCACCATTATGAAAACGTTAAAATAACAACTTGTTTGCCAAATCCTTGGCAAGATCCTGTTTGCAGTCATTTCTACCTTAACCTTTCCAGCAAACCTAATTAATTTTCTCTGCATTGGAACTGACTGTACCAGAAGAAAGGTGGACACATACAGCATCAAGAGGCTCCAAAAGTGGGAATATTTCCAGCTCTGGGTTGACAACTTTGTGGTTGACCAACTTTTCACACTTCTCACTGCAGAGAGCCCTTTTCCAAAGATGCATGGAGCTTTTACAGTGAAAAATACACGATTGCTATGCTGCTATAAACTAATGAAAATGACGGTGTAAGAGTGGCAGAAAGCCAACATATTGGTTCTAGCCTCCACAAACAAACCTCCCTGATGTTTTCCTTGTGATGTGTACAGCTAGTTTGTATTCCTAATGTAATTATTTACACTTAAATCCACTTCTTTGTGCAACAATTTTTTTTATCAAGTCTTTGTCTACCACTCTCAGGTAGACAAAGATACATTGAAAAGCAGAAACCAGTTATTTCCCTGATTTCCCATGTTTGTTTTACTCAGTTTTGAGATGGGACATTGCAGGCTGGAGAGTTATTTTTAGAAGCTGTGAAATGATAAATAGTGTAAACAATTTCTGATATCCAGAACATATTTGGTGCCAAGCGTAGCCCATGTCACCTGAGCCTGATGCTCTGTCCCTACCTAGTGGTGCCCAAACCAGGTGTTAGTTCATTACCCCAAGAATAAACTATGGTTTTAATATCAAAACCAAGGGTTGTTCCTGCAAGAAGATGACAATTTTCATCCTAACTTTTTTGAACAGTACCAAAGAAATCAACTTTCCTGATTCAGTTCTCTTGCTGCTGCAGGAATGAATTGACTTAGATCTGGGAAGCCATGGACTAACAAGTAGCCAAAGACAAATATTTGCAATGACAATATTATCATTATAAGAAAAAGAAAAAATGCGCAAGCCCCTCAAATCTCATGAAGAGGTTGAGAGTATAAACGAGTATTGAGGGAGTTAGTGGCTCCAGAGACTGCACCTGGTCATCTTCTTTGGAAAGAAGCTCCACCTCTGGGCCAAATTCTGCCACACTAAACTTTAGGACCCTTCATTCTCTAAGGCAAATAGCTTGTGCATCACCAAAACCCACAGGCTCACTGTCAGGGAGCCCCTCATTGTCAGGGCTACCTCCAGCATCAGTGGGAGGTTCCTCCATGTTGACTCTATCAGACTACTGCAGTAAATTCCACAAGGACTAATTTGTTTTCCCTTTAAGAATAATAGTTCCAAAACATTGAACTATTTCCTAAACATGCTGATTTTCAAAAGTCTTTGTAAACATAGTCTCTGGGGCTGGAAAATATTGTGAAAGGACTCAGTCAGGCAAGGTCGTGAAGCCATTCCTCCATTCCCAAGGACTGGAGGACAACTGGAGTCAGGTTCTCATGGACCAGATAGCTGGTGCTGCTGGGTGAGAAAGGGAGGGCACAGAAAGGCACAAGCTCTGTAGGTTCAGTTTTCTCCTGTGGATTTTCCGTGTCCTGTAAAATCTGAAGGCGTCACATACCACAAATTTTTACAAGATGGCAAATTCGCTGAGGTAGGTTTGAAGCTGTAAGTCAGCGAGCTGCTCTTTGAGCTGTTCTGCTGCTTGACAAGCGATACAAGATCAGAGTGTGAACTTCCCAGCTCCTTTTTAATGGCGCATTAACATCAAAGTCTAGCTTTACAAATTTAAATGACTACAAATTAGTGGGTGTTTGTTTTGCACAGCCTGGCCCTGCTCCTTGCATTCACTATCGTTATTAAAATGGAAATGGTGTTAATCTGCAATAAGGAAAAAAATGGATCGCATTTTAACTGATAAATAATTATCTTGAT
>NW_010427241.1:46913-62152 GCF_000710305.1 Buceros rhinoceros silvestris | reverse complement strand
TCGTTCACCTCACCTGTTCAGAGAGCAAAATGGAGTCTGAAATATTTCAGAAGAGTTGAAGTTTAATCTGCATTACTTACAGCTGCACAATTCTCCTGAATTCTCTTTTTCACATTTTTGTCGTTACAGAATAGGTCCTGCTTTAAAAACCTGTGACTGCTGTAGGAGAAACCTTTTCATACCCTCAGGAATTTTCAGACAGTCTTTACTCATCCCAGTTCTACGTGCAACGTGTGTTTATTTACTTTTCAGATTCACTTATTCTCTTCACACCTGAGTTTGCAATTAGGCAAGATAAGACAAAATGGGCAGCTAAGCCCTCAGACAAGCCACGTTCATATTGGGTGCTGTATAAACAAGAATAAAAGATCTGTGTCTGATCTGAGGTTCTATTTCAGATTAGCGACTTAGCAAAGCAGTCTGTTCCTTTCAGACAAAGGCAGAGGAGAGTAGAGAATAAACAGGAACCTTAGTTTTTAGTTGCTCTATGTTTGGATGCAGCACAGATACTGCTAAAGGTTATACATCAAGTTTCTTAGCCTAAAATACGTTTTGCACTGGGACTGGAGTTGTAGGCCATGTGGCTGTTCTATAATGAGATAAACAAATGAAGATCGACTGGATTTGCGTGCCCGGAGGCACAGTTTGTCAGAAATCACCACCATTTGCTATACTGCTCCTCTAACAAGCAATAAATGATCTCAAAACATATGAAATCAGTGACAGGACAGGACTGGGAACTGTGGTGCTGTTTGGGTTACCAGCAAAATTTCCCCTTGTACTGGGCACTGGTGAGGCCACACCTTGAATACTGTGCCCAGTTTTGGGCCCCTCACTCCAAGAAGGACACTGAGGGACTGTAGCCTGTCCAAAGAAGGACAACGAAGCTGATGCAGGGCCTAGAGAACATATTCTATGAGAAGCAGCTGAAGAACCTGGGGGTGTTTAGCTTAGAGAAAAGGAGGCTCAAGGGAGACCTCATCATGCTCTACAACTGTCTGAAAGGAAGCTGTAGTGAGGTGGGTGTTGGTCTCTTCTCCCATGTAACAAGTGTTAGGATGAGACGAAACAGCCTCAAGTTGCACCAGAGGAGATTTTGGTTGGATATTGGGAAGAATTTCTTCACAGAGAGGGTTGTGCAGCATTGGAACAGGCTGCCCGAGGAGATGGTGGAGACCTCATCCTTGGAAGCGTTCCACAGATGTTTCAAGGTGGTGCTGAGGGACATGGTTTAGGGACCCTGGCAGTGCTGGGGGAACAGTTGGACTTGATGATCTTAAAGGTTTCTTCCATCCAAAATGATTCCGTGATCCCTGGACTACAGACCACATCCATTTGGACATGCTGATGTGGCAGATGCCTCAGTGGAGGCTGCCAAGACCTTGGCCCAAATGGGAAGGTTCATTGGGATAAGCATCCTTCATGCAGCGTGCTTTCTGTTGAATTTTGCTGCCTGAGTATTTGGGAAAGGGTTGGGTTGGTGTGAGGGGAGACAAAAACTGGTGTGTAACTGTTCCTTGGCAGGATGGCTGTAATACAGTAATAGCAGTTTGCTTGTTATGATAAGATCTTAACTGCCAATGGTGAGCTGAGAAGCCTACATTAGGAGATAAGCATTGTTAAATTTTAAGTAAATCAGTCTTTCAGGGGCACATAAAAATAGCGTTTGCAAGAACATAAAGCAAAAACTGGTGGCTGTAACAGTAATGAAGACGTAGGGGAATTGGGGAGTATTTTATTGCACCAGAAAAACAAACAAACAAACAAATGAACAAAAACATTCCAACTTCATAACTAGTTGAACGATTGCTTTGAACAGGATTGCTGGCTTGGGCAAGTCGTTTGGGTTCTACCCCAGGGACTGTGCACCGTGTGCAAAGTTAAACCTGGACACAGCTTTTATTAGCTCTTGACATCTTGGATGGGTGAACAATGGTTCGGTAAGGAGCCTAAAGCACAGACTGGGCCTGAGAAGCAAAGCTGCAGGCCATGGCTAAGAGACCACATTTTAACTGCTAGCACAACTTCCTGTTTTTCACACACTGGAAGTGGGCATTAAAAAGAAATATGTGAATGGATTTGTCTCCTTCATTGTTCATACCAGAGAGGAGAATACACTGACTTGAGAATACTGCTGTCTGTATGGGATTGAAGGTCTATTTCATTGTGCAACAGTATGTGTTATTCCCTTTTAATTTCCAAGATGAGGAAATAATAAAGAAAAAAATATTCTGTGTCATTATGCTTCTATTATGGCAAAGAATTTAATTGCATTCAAATCAAGGCAAAGTTATCATTCCCTTAGAAATTGTATCTTGGTCCAAAACACTGAGCTCTTTTGGAGCGATTGTTGCTACATACCTTTACAGAAAGCATTAAACCGACAGAAGGTGTGTGTTATTGTTGATAAGGGAACTATTATATTGACTTTCACGACTTGTACGGATATGTGATTAATCACAAGTGCACTTTTGCTGTAATTTTTATGTATAGGTTATGATACGGAGCTGTAGGGTAGGATTTCTCTGCCTCATCATAGGCATCTCAGAGGTAGGTGTTCATGCTACAGCTAGTCGTCCAGTGGAGAGGAATGAGGACCCCCAAAGGCTGATTTATCTTAAGATGAAAGGAGTGACCTCCAGGAGCCTTGTGTATTGCTGGCATAACTAGCACAAGCACAGACACCTGAAGTTCTGATGTCTAAACTGTGGGAGGCAAATCCATCTTCAGGGGTCGGTTCAATGGTCTTTAGGAAGGTAATCATTCCATCAGCATTTTGGGGAGCTTTCCCTCAATAAACATGTAAAAAGTTTTGCCTTTCTTGCTTGCTTACTTTGTTAGTGTCTGTTTGTCCATCCTCCTCCAGGACTGTCATTGTTCCACCCAGAGATAAGTGGAAATCCTACAGCTGCATCAGTTATTACTCAAAAAAAGTGTTATACATCCCAGTGGGAGGCTGTGGTGGGGCTCATCTTTGGTTAAAACTGGCACAAAAGCAATCTGGCCACTCTCAAATCAGTGAGGGCAGTACCAATAAGTAGTTCTGTGCTGTTTGTTTTCACAAAATTTGGTTATATTTCTTTTTTTTTTTTTTTGAAGTCCAAAGACCTCTGTGAAGCAGTTGGGTGCCCAGTCTCGTCAAATTCTTCTGTTGCTGAATAACAAGGACAGGTGAGGTCAAAGCTGAGTTAGGTCTACAGGCTGATGTGGGGAAGGCTGAACTTCTTCTCTGACTCCGTTTTGGGACAGCCCTCCTCTGAAGGACTACACAGAAGATCTACTAATGTCCCTCATTCTCGTGCAGGATGCCAAACGGATTGAGTAGGGTATCTATCTTCTGCCCTCCCCCATCACAAGAACCCTCCAAATTTGGACCTCTGTGAGGAGAGGAGATGCAAGTCTGCATGTGGGCAAACAGCTTCCTCAAACTGCTGAGCCACAGCAGAGGCAGGAGTCAGGCACGTGACCATGTGAAGCGTGTGGTATTAATACTCTCCCAGGTGATCAGGCTAAATATAGAGATAATGCAGCCTGCTCTGGGCAGTGGGTAAGAGATTCAACAGCGATACAGGAGAAGAAAGGAAAGCTGCAACCCTTCTGCATCAGCTCCAACAACTTTTGCAGCCTGCCGCTGGTGGGAAGAGGTGCTCCAGGCCTCAAAAAATAGGGAGTCATCTCCTCAAAGGTGAGTACTGCCCCTGGGAGTCTGGAGAAACTCTAATCCAAACTAAATATTAACGTATCTCCAAGCACTGTAATAGCGTAATTTTTTATGACCTACTACACCTGAGACGGTGCAAACATCTGTTACTGGGATTGTTGTTTGCTTTGCGTCTCTGTGTGTGAGTGCTCTTCGGAGAAGGGAGAGGGAGAGAACTGCCAGTCTCTGAAATTTGCCATGACTCAGAGGTCCAGGTGCAATGCTAAAGAAAAGCTGAACTGAGCCAGATTGAACGAAAATCCTTTAAAGACGCTTAAACAAGATCTGTTACTGTTCAGAGGTGGAGCACTTCATCCAGAGTTTAAAAAACCTTGCTTTTCATCATCTGTGCAGCATTAAAGTGAGATTTCCCATCTTTGCACAGCTATGATAAAGAAATATCTTATTCCCTCCCTCGGTTCCCATAGGACTGTGCTCTCCCTCGTGAGCTGCTGTTGACAGTTCAAAGGTGTGGAGTAAACCCAAACCTCCAGCTTGCGCTGTTTGTAACTTTTCCTGTTGACCAAAAAGGGGAAGGTCATTATCAAGTACCTGATGTCCATCCAGCAAAGCCTTTCAAAAATGAAAGAACATTGTGCCATCAGCTTTGTTCAAAACCATTCTCATGGTCCCTGTGCATCTCCATAACTTCTTTCCCCAAGGTGGTCTGAAAGATCTGATTAAATCTGAAATGTAAGGATTGGCTGAAAACAGCATGGCTGAAGGTATCAGTGAAGGTCAGCAGTGAGCCTCTATGGTCACTTGGCCATGGTGTTGTGTGGTCTGAATGGATGTCACCCTGTCTTCAAATGCCTTCTTTATGCTGGACTGCTCCACAGCAGGCTTTGAGGTGTCTGGATGGACACGACTGGATATTTTATTAGCTCATGTAACGTGATGAAGGTGGAGGAAAAAGTCTGACCTATTTGTACTCTTTAGCAGACTCCAATACTTGTGACTTCAGCTGCAGTTGCAGCCATTAAGTGAGAAAAAACCCTGAGTAAGAGACTAAGCAGATCCCAGTTATCAAGAAGCAGAGGATGAGTGTTTTTCTGTTTCAGTGAGGACCAAATCAACCTCCTAAATGTCCTGACATACACCCCAATGACTGAGAACCCATACTCATCTCCACAGCTGCCTGTGGTCCTGTACAGCCTTTTAAAAAAAGCCGTTTCATTAATCTCATTCCATTTAACTGGATTAAGTGTTATCTGAGTGTTATCTGTATTTTCTACACCGGGATCAGAAGGGAGGCTGAACAGCCAACATAAGCTCATTAGATATTGGAATGTACAACTAAAGGAGTACTGGAAGAAGTTCACCCTCACCCAACTCCATAGTGTTGGACAGAGAGAAATGTAGCCCAATACCTTTTGAGGCAGTGCAGGAACATCCCCTTCCCTACCGTGCACCAAAGTTTGTGTTTCTGTGGTTCAAGATAGGATTAGGGCTTCTTCAAATGCACCTGACCATTTGCAAAATATAAGGGGCCTGCTCTTCACTCAGCGTGGTGGGGACTGCGAGGTGAGGATCAACTTCGGAGTCCTGCCTGGGCTCTGTGCTGGGCTCATTTGGGCACGGCGTCAGCTTCAGCCACTTGGTTTCTCAGTCCCCAGTGAAGCAGAAATAAACACTTCTTGGTTCCTCACCCGGATGATGCAAAGTTTTGTTTGCTGTATTTGAACAGCACTTTGAAGACACAAATCCCTAGCATTACGATTTGTCTCAATATGCATGTCCTGCTAGTAAGATATCATGTAAAAGCCCGGCTCTCATCTCAGCCCCAATGGCATTCAGAGCCCATAAACGGCAGCAGATATAAGTGAAGCCAACAACAACAACAAAGTCTGTGCACTACAAAGCTGTATTACAAAAGAGTCTCATAACAATATATGTAGAATATTATTAGTAGTGTAAGAGAAGTGCTCAGTGTCCTCCCCGGCAGAAAATCGCATGTAAATCACAAGACCTTTCTAAGATGTTGTATAAATACATAAACCTTGTGGAGATGAGTTGGAGACTGTTAACCAATCTGCCCTGGAGCATGCAAGAAAGTAGATCTGCTGCTCAAAGAGAAATAATTTTCCTGGATTTATAGAATGCATATATTTTATTTACCCTCAAAAGGAGGAGTCTATACTCATAGCAAAGAATGGGTACAAAGTGTGTGCAGGGTTGGGTCCTCTCTGGTTTGGTGTGACTGTGAAAATAAATTAAAGCATCTCTGGAAGCAAAGAGGTTTCTTTTGGTCCCATCCCATTCATTGCAGGGGGGTGCGATGAGGTTTCTGAGGCACGTCTGTCCTGGCAGCACAGCAGTATTCTCACAGGCCTGTGACTGCAGGGAGAGCTTTTCAGACCTTAACTCTGAGCTGAGAAAATACAGAGAATTTTGATATAATTTTCAATTCACAAGCTAGCGTGCAGTATAAACTGCAAACTGTTTTAGCTTTTAGCTTTCTTCTAATTGGGTCTAATCAAGCTGAGATGCAGCACGGCATTTCCAAAGGCTCTGTATGCTTTAAGCAACAAACAGGTTTGGTTTTTTTAGTTTGTTTTTTTTTTTATATGTTCATTCTCCAGGTCTCATTAGAGGTAGCACTAATATTTACTTGTTTGCATTTCAAACGAAAGGGAGTCTATTTAATAACCTCAGCAGTTTGATCAATATTGGCACAGTCCAAGTGCCAAGTGGAGAGCTGGAGGATGCTTCCTTTAACTTCAGCAGTCTCTGTTTTTCTTGGTAGACTGTGTTTTCTGTCACCGTAGTGTGACCAGGGCTGTAGAAGAAGACCAGTTACAAAGGCTACTTCAGAAGTAATGCCTTCTATTTTATTACGTTGGCCCACAACATCAGAGGAGGATGTTGGTGGTCTGGCAGTAGAGGTTGAGACCAAACAGTGGGTGTCAGCACAGTGAGGTGGTGGGTGGTGCGTTTCAGTGGTGGCGACAGCAACATGAAAGATGAGCCACGTTCTGGAAGGCTGTTCTACGTTCGTGTCCGCTGGGGCAGGTTTTTATGAGTGCAGCATGCAGGCTCTTGTTCATCGCTGACAAAAATTTATAGCCAACAGTGGTGACTATGTCAAAAAATAGTGTTTTGTAGCTGAGAATTTGCTCTATCATCAGTGTTATTGAGCTCTTTGTATCTGTTGTAGTGTCCATGGAAATAAATAGGAGGCAGGACTTTTGGAGTGACCTGCATAGCAGGGCTGTCTGCTAAAATCTCAGGCTGGTTCCCAAATGAGGTGCTCAGAGCTTTACTCCTCCTCACTGTTGTCTTTGTTCCAGAAACCTTGGTCCTTTAAGCATCTTCTCTTCCTCCTTCTGCTCTGCCTGCTCAGGCTGAGCCCCACAGAGCCTCAGCTCCGTGTGGGGGAACCTCCATTTTTGCCCCTTAGCTGCCGCACCAGCCCTGGTACTTGTTTACCAGCATCTGCTCGGTGTGGCTGTAACTTTCAGTTCCGAAGATGTGGTTAGCTGGGACATACACTGCATTTATTCATTCATTGATACCCTTATGAAAGCACAGTATGGACTGTGTTGCGTACAGAGTTTCCTGTGATGATATTTTGCAGATTAGTATTTTGCAGATAGAAGTGGATTTTTTCTTAAAATCGGCCCAAGGAAGGGAAGTGTACTGATTCCCATGTTCAAGATGGAAAAACTAAGGCAGGGAAGCAAGATGACTTACTCGGGGAGTTTGTGGAGGAAGAGTGGGAGGGGGGAACCCATCTGCCAAAGAAGGAATTATTCTAATCTACAGGAAGCATGGGAGATGACTCAGTTGCAGACGATAAGAAGGCTGGAAGGCCAGTGAAAGCTGGCCCGAAATCTCAATGGATGCAAGAGAGAGAGAAACTGTATTTTCTGAAAGTACTCACAAGGAAGTACCTGCGCTTATGCAGCCGAAATGAAAGCCACTACCTGGGTTAGGCTAGGACTTATCTGTCCAAAAATAAGGAGACTGGGAATTAAAAGGTCATCTCTGCTTGGCTCGGGCGCACTGCTAGGCATGCTTGGAGTGGAGCTGCCTGCTTACAGGCAGTCTGAATTCAAGCCTCTGTTGGATCAATAGTTCTATTCACAGCAGAGATTGCAAGACAGGATCACGAGAAAGACGTTATTTTACTACTGGAAATTCTCAGTTTCTAGCTAGTAATCATTGCTGGTTTCTGCCTGTTGTATGTTACTGTGCTTAAGCTCATGTTACTTCACATATTTTAATATTTTTTATCCTTAAAAGTGATGGCAAAATAGTCCTCCAAGCAGGCTCCTAAGAGTTTTTATCATTTAGGGTTTTTTCATAGTGATATAATGACAGAGATCTGGATGCCAAGAACTACAGAAGCAATTAGACTATTCATATGAATTTAGTAAAGTTATTCTCCACTGGACCAAGTCTGTAACCCCTCTAAGGTAGTTTTTCATTTGTCATGTGTTTCCCAAGCAGATCATTTCAACTCTTAACTCCAGGCTTTGTAACCACCAAAACACACCTCCTCTACCTCTGCATCATCTGATAGCCCCCATCAGTTCTTTAGGTAATATGCACATTGGTGTCAGCAATGAAGAAACAATGTCTAAACCCAAGAATAAAGTGTCCTAGTGAAAGGACGAAGATGCCCCATCAGCAGTGACTTAACTCAGCAGCAGTTATCTCGCTGGGATGAGAATTTCATGGTACATAAAGAAATATGGCACAGTATGAGTGAAAGTCCAGGCTTCTATCTTCCAACATGGGAGGACATCATCGTGTCTTCCTTGGAGCTGATTACAAACAGCAAATACACTGGTGCAGAGAAGTGCCTGAAGGTGCAGTGACTCTACAGGAATGAGTAAAGCCTGGTGAAATGTGAGCCACTATGTTTTCCCAGGGGACATTTCAGATAGCTGCTGTTTCTATGTGGGCTACAGATTGTGAGCAGAGATAGCTTCACAGTAGCTTTTCTGAATCACAGAGCAAAGCAGAAGGGAAGCGTAAATCACCAGGGTGAGGGAACCCAGTCATCTGAGTCTGGAAGGCATCTGTGGCTCATTTTTAGGTCGAGGTTTGCAGGAAAATGTTGTTTGATTGACTCGAAGAACTTCCTTGTCAGCCTTGCGATAGATCTAAAGGAGGTTATTTTTGTACTGTAAGGTGGCTGCGTGTGTTTCTAGAGCTCATACATCTTGGTGCTGCAATGTGCTGCTGCTACTTCATCTTCAGCTAAAAGTGAAAAGGAGAAACACTTGCCTCTCCTGTCGTCACGACTTCTGGGCCAGTGCAGGCGTTTCCTCAGCGCTCTCAGTTACTGTCCCCTGTGTGCCCTGGCATCTCTCGTGACTGCTGCCCAGAATGTGGATTGAAATGTGCTGTCTAAATAAACACAGTATTTCTTCTTCGTGTGAAGCAACTGTCCTTCCTGGTATTTACAGCTTCCTGGCAGAGGCATTCACTGATTTTATTAACAAAAATAACCCTTCCCTTTTGGAATCTGCGTTAATTTCCCTCGGCCCTGCCACAAAATTTCCTTTGGATACCGGTGGGAGGGGAAAGGAACTTCTGCAAATAAAGACCTGATAAAATATAGGTAAAATGTGGCTCTAAAGGATGTGGTATTTTAGGTGAAAGGCATCCTTAAAAGCAGTCCAGTGCATAGCGAACATGAAGCCTTCGAAGCTGGCAAGTGCCCAATCCATATTCAGCGTTAAGATAACTGAACATCCCCCTTTGAAACCTGATGGAGGGAGAAATTGGTGCAAAGTTAAAAAAATTAATTTGCAAAAGAAAGATGTACTGGCAGACATACACGGTTTGACACATGAAGGAAAGATCTCTTCATAAAATTATTGACTTAGCTTTATTGCTTCAGCGTGCAAAACAAGTCTCAGATGATGTCATAAATGTCCTGGTGTGTTTGCAGTCCCTCACTAAACTACCTGTTGGTGCAAGTCTGTCACCAAAATTAAATGTTTTACTACAGTTTCATTCCTTTGGTCCTTAGAATAGACATGCCACTATCTATATATCTGTAAGATAGAATGCCACTTCTATCCCGAGGCCTTGTTAGCAGCACCCTGACCTGGGACTACAAGCAGTTAAAAAAATATTTTGTCTCAAGCATTGACAAAGTTCTGCACATTCCTACATCTGGGTGAGCTGTAATTCCTACCTCTTTGCATTGACCCCCGCATCCAAACCAAATTTGGGACAAGCACTGGGCAGGCGATGGACTGGTTAGAGTGGTGGTGCAGGCAGTAACCTTATTTAAATGTCTGCAGCAGAAAGCTGTTTTGCCTTGGGGGTTTGCTTAGGATCAGTGGATCCTAATTCACATGTGGTTCAGTCCAACCAAGCTATGATCTCTCATGAAGACTTCTTTCTTTTTTTAGCATCTCCTAAGGCACCAAAGCTGAATGCATGAAACCAGGCAGCGTGAATAACCTCCCTGAGGGAGACAGGCACCTTGCATCAAGAAAAAGATTATGACACCAGCCTTCCATGCAAGGATGGAGGACAGGAGCTCTGCTCTTCAGATGGGTACAGTCCCATGGGAGTGAGGCATAAGAAGATGGCGAAGTCAGTGAAAACGGAGGAGGAGATTTCAGAAGGTGACACATGGCTAGAAATCACAGAATCAGTATCACAGAATCACAGAATCGTTTGATTGGAAGAGACCTTTAAGATCATCAAATCCAACCATTCCTCCAGCACTGCCATGTGACCTCTGAAACAAGTCCCTCAGCACCACAACTACATGCCTGTTAAACCCCTCCAGGGATGGGGACTCCACCACTGCCCTGGGCAGCCTGGGACAGTCCTGGACAACCCCAATGGGGAAGAAATTGTTCCTCAGGGCCAACCTCAGCCTCCTTTGGAACATCTTGAGGTTGTTTCCTCTGTCCCGTTTCTTGTTTCCTGGGAGAAGAGCAACCCCTGCCTTGCTCCAACCTCCTGTCAGGGAGTTGTTGAGAGCCAGAAGGTCTTCCCTGAGCCTCTTTTCTGCAGGCTCAATCCCCCAGGTCCCTCAGCTGCTTCTTGGTGCACTTGTGCTCCAGACCCTGCACCAGCTTCATTGTCCTTCTCTGGACAACTTCCAGCATGTCCAAAGGGGTAAGACAGCTGAGAGCTAGCTTAACTGGGAATTTATCGATTAAACTGTGTAAATAATTATTTATTTATTAAAAGTATTAATTAACAAAAAATTATAAATAAAACATCTAGTGGATTCACTCCTCAGCCCTCCCTGAGTGTCCCACTGCTTCCACACAAGACCGAGAGTTTTTCTTGCAACAGGCTGAAGAAGCCCATGCAGTAGCACACAAGTGTGGTGAGGCGGGCTCAAAACTTCCCTGCCTGCTATCGCTTTTTAGTCCATTGCTGCAGCAATTCCTTATTGGGAAGTAGAGAAAGTGGGTGAGTGAAAATTCCCATTTTGCTGGTAATTTTACGTTCTGAAGCTCAGCTGATGGATAGAAGGATTATCTGTGGTAGAAAGGAAAATGCAACCTGTAGTTTGACCTTTTATTGAATGTAGTGGAGAGGTGACATGGGATGTGGTATTTTGGAAGTGCAAAACAACACATTAGGTGTCAAAGAAGATAGATAGCACTGGAAGTGCATCTGATGCATCTAGAATGCCACTCTGGGTGAGTTTAATGCACAAATGGGGAAGAAAAGGTCACAGTCTGCTTTGGGGAGAGGCAGCAAATATACAACAGGGGCAGTCTGGGTGAGCCTTCGTAGACAGCCACAAACTCTAAGCGTAGAGAGAGCAGCACCACAACTAAGCTTCCCACCACTTCACTTCGTAGGTGATGATCCTGCTGAGAGCTCTCCCTGTGCCCGGAAGAGGCAAGGCTGACTGGCTGAGAATTCTGCAGTGGCAACTGCACCTCCCCTGAAACCCAGATGGAATTTTTGCTTTCTGAGAGTAAAACCACACCAGAGTTATGACCTCATAGGAAGCTGAGTGAAAATAAATCCAGTCATCAACAAGAAAATTGTATCTGGGAGGGAAGTGTGGCGAAGGTCAAAGCCGGACGCTGGATACATTCAAAATTCTCATGGTCTAACTATAAAGGTGAAAAGAGTAAACTCCTTTGAGGCAAATGGAAGGAGATTGATAAATCTCTTGACACGCAGAAAAAAACTCATGTCATATTAGGAAGAATATATTTGAAGCAGCTTAATGTTACATAAGGATGTGCCAGCTTAATCCTATTCGTTAACAACTCTTTGTAACAGGCAAAGTCACATCGACAGAGGACCAGTGAAGAGACCAGATCTTATGCTCAGTGCTGAAAAAAAAAGCAGAGAATAATAGGGAAGAGAAGGAACGAGTTGCCACTTTGGACATAAGCAGACCCCCGTACCAGGTACGCAGGATCTCCATCTTTGGTCTGGTTTGCGTTTATTTTATTGTTTCATTTTCAGTCTGCTCATCTGACAACATGTAAAGGGATATGTACTCTCGACAGCTACCTCATCAGAGTACAGATTTGTTCCGAAGAGAGCTGGGTGGTTTTGATGACATGTATGAACGCCATAGCTAAAAAGGATTAAAATAGCTACAGCTTGTGGCGCGTGTTAACACAGAGGGAGCCTGCAAATAGCTGTGCTTCCTTCCAGGGGCTGGGAATTATTGCTTGGTTTTCCTCATTAAATGAAAAGCGTGATATGTTAAGGATTTCACATCTTGCTTGTTTCTTTTTACCCACTGAAATACTGGAGAATAAATTATTCCGTTGTCAATAACGTTGTTGATGTTTTACGAAATCTGAATCCTCCTTGTTACCCTCCCTCCACTTCACTTTGGAAGGTGGATGTTGGCGTTTGAGGTGGGGAAGGGATTGCTCAAAGCTTTTCCACAATGTCATTGAGTAATTTAAAAAATGTCTTTTTAAAATCTTGTAGAAATAACAGGTATTTCTAATTTAACTCTCAAATTTGAAATAGCTGTTCATTTACAAACTTCTGAGTGACTCCCACTGCAAAAATGTGGGAGTAGCAGCTCTTTAATACCATGGAGCACCATTTCAGAAGTGCTTCATTTTCTGAGTGGGGCAGTCTTTCACATTGTAGGTGCCAAAGACGGTAATTTTCTGACTTATACAGTATAGGTAGATATGTATCACTCAAGTATTGGAACAGGGAAGAGCTGAAGCATCCCCTCTTTTAGGATAAGATACAACTAACTTGCATTATTTTCTGTTCTCTAAGGATATCAAAGAAGATGATATAGTGGCAAAGAGCAGCTCGTTGAACGTATGTGACAATCAGGAGCTTGCCAAAAGCCTCTTGGAGACATGTTTAGTATTAATCCTGTGATCACATCAAGTTACTCATCTTTTATCAATTCAGATGTCTCTCCTTCTGGGGACAGCCGTCTCTCCACTGACATTTGATGTGTACTCTGTCAGCATTGCCGCATCTCCGACAACGAGGGATGGGGACAGGAGATAAGAGGAAGCATCAGAAAGATGTGTCTGCAGTGCCATTTGTCAGCAGCAAGGGCCAATCTGGTGACCACCACCGAAAAAAAGTCAAAGACTTGGGAGAGAGAGAGCTGCCAGCCAAGAGCGTCAGTCTGAGCCGTAGCTGCTGTTCGTTCTGCAGCACAGTGCTGGTGTGTTGCACCACCAAGAGTCCCAGTCCCTTTAAGAAAGGAGATCTGTGTCTCCAGACGAAAGACATACAGATGATGAAATACGCCATGATGTGAGGAGTGTGCTCTGTCACTCCTAGCTAGCAGGAGCATTAACTGAACTCATTTCCTCCTCCCTTTCACAGGACATCAGCAAAAGGGAAACGGCAGCAGCTTGCCGGGGCCAGGGGGGTGATGCATGCTCGGGAGGGCACTGCTTCTGGGGTGTGATGTGGGGCTGGCATAGGATCCTGCTGGGGATGTTTATATCCCTTCCATCAACTCGGGTCACTTTCTTGCTATATGCATTGACCCTTGAAAAGACAACACTGCTGATTGCTCTTGCTGCAGTCATTTAACTCTTTCGTGTGGAATCCAAAGTGGTCTGGAAGTCTTCTGTAACTGTATCATTTTCGGTAACTGATTTTTAAAATCTATGGGCTTCCACAGAATGGCAGCAGGCCTTTGAGCAAGACCATCAGGAAATTAAAATGAGATGCAGCCTTGGCAGCTTCCAGGACACAAATGGGGTATGTAGAAGTTGAGGAGATTAGAGAGAAATGTAATTTTGTTTGCAGTGGAAAAATGCTAAAGAGGAAGCAGAAATTTTAAGGGCTGAGCAAACTACACCAGAAATGACCGTGGCTTCTAGATCCAGCTAGAGCTGATTTTTTTTTCCTTTTGTGGTGTGTGTGTCTTAGATTAAAGATTCCAGTTTTGCAGAAGAAAAGAATTTTCTACCATGAGGATGGAGAAATACTGCCCAGAGAGGTTGTAAAACCTCCGGCTTTGGGGATGTCCAAAACTTGACGGGACATGGTCTCAAGCAACCTGCTGTAACTGGACCTGCCTTGATGGGGAGGTTGGAGTAGAGGACCTCCAGAGGTCCCTTCCAACCTCTGTGATTCTGTGCTAACAATAATTGTGTTTTTTCATTTGCATATCAGATACTAGCAGAGGTGAATCTGTACAATGTTTAGTGACATTATGTGTCCATGTAACAATTTAAAATGTCTCAGCAAGATCCCCTTATTGCCTTTAACGCAGCCTTCAAATAAGAGAAAATACCGCTGTTCTGGTTTGGTATCAGCCGGGTGAGCAGATACACAGGCAGGTACATGCCCTAGCTGGGAGCCTCGATGGGAGCAGCGGCGTGTACAACTGTTGCCCGAGGACCAGTAACTAGAGCAGTAACAGCAACTCTGACTCCAGCCCCCAGTTAAATTCTGAAACACAGACTTGGCAGGAGATGACATTAATTTGTTTGGGGGGATGTCATTATATCACATGGAGCAAACGTGGACTCGCTGTGTCAGAGGGACCCTGTAGGACATTGTGGATGATGTGTACCTACAGCATGTGGATGGTTGCACAGTGGGGGAGGGGAAGGTGATGAGCACTTAACCCCGCTCAGCACTGCTGTGCAGGACAGGATGTGAAGAACGGGATGAAGATATGTTCCTCACTCAAAACAATGTGAAGCTTTTTTTTTATCTAGTCAAAACGTAATTACAGAGATTGGAATTTGGCTGCAAAACCTGGGCTAGCCTGTCTACAAGGGTGAAGTGAGCCAAGTTACCAAATGCTGGTCCTTGGAAGTGTCTTTGGGTTTTTACACCGTGAGATTCTGAGGCTGCCCTGTCTCTTTTTGAAGGATGCCTTTGTGATTAAACTGGAAAGCTATGTGCATTTTTTAAAACTTACTCTGCTCATGCTTACATCCCTGTTTAGTCTAAAGTCTAACTGCTTCTACGGGAATGACAGGTCAGATGTGAGTGAAGGGCCAAATGAAAATTGTGGAGAGATCTCATTTGACAAGGCCACTTCAGACAAAAGAAATGTTAAACAAATAGCCTTACACAATGGGAAGCGATGAACTTCTGCTGAACATGGATGATGGCTGGGTGACAC
>NW_010427241.1:46192-46870 GCF_000710305.1 Buceros rhinoceros silvestris | reverse complement strand
ATGGGAAGCGATGAACTTCTGCGTGACCTGGCTGATGGCTGGGTGCCAAAGGGAAGTTTGAAGCTGCCTTACGTATTCTTGTTTGGAAACCTCTCTGGTTTTAATGTCCGGTGTTTGTATACCATTTTACATGAAAAATGATGTGTGTTTAATTATCTTTGCAGGGTATGACAGCTGATAGACATGAAAATGTCTGCCCAGAACTCCTGTTCCTCGCAGAGTGAAAATCCTGCGCGCTGCTAATTACTCAGACAATAGAAACCTAGGCCGTATTAAGCCATAAATGATAAATAGGTGAGACTGGATGATTTTGCAACATAATGGTAGTATCAGAGAAAATTAAAACAGTCAGATGTATCACTGTGGATGGGTGTTGCTTTTGGACTGCAATCTGCTGCCAGAAGCAGCAAATGTGGTCACAGTCTGGGTAACCTTTTCGAATTGTCTGCTTGGCTGGGCAATGCGAGGCAAGGGCTGTGGGTAGAAGCAATGTCTTTTCTTAGGGTAGATAGAGCTAGAAAAACCTTTCCGGCTCTCAGGACCACAAGTCCTTCATATTTAAAAAAAACCCTGCAACTTCCCTGCCTAGTATAAGCCAATCCTGGCGAGGAATATGAACTCTGCTGGTGAGGAAAATGGCTCTAACGTCCAACTACCTTGTCATTACCTTCTGATATT
>NW_010427241.1:33919-46109 GCF_000710305.1 Buceros rhinoceros silvestris | reverse complement strand
TTCCTTCTTATATTGCAAATATTTTTTCTTTTTTTTTTTTTTTGGCTATTGCAGAAAAGCTGCAGTCTAATATTTTAAATATTCTGATCATTGCTATCTGCAGTATCTCCAAAGAACAAATTACTGAAGGGATCGATCTCATAAAGAAAAATTAACTATTTGAAATGGAAAGCTGCCATCACAATCTGATGACACCAATTAAAGTTGCAGAAAATGCAACTCACTGAAGCAAAAGAAAGAGCTTGGGCCAAGTTGTTTTAAGGTGTGTGCTGGTCATTATTCTTTTAACTCAAAATGGATCTGATGAATCTGAGCTTTAAGTCTGAGATTTGGACTCAAGAGCCCTTAGAGGCTGAAAGGAGCTTAGGTGCAGGTTTGCATGCTGCCCCAGTCCTCATTTCTAGTAAGAACATTTCATTCCTTTGGTAGATGAAGGAGGGATGCCTCAAAAAGCTCAGAGCTTTGAGTCAAAGATGCTTCTAGCTCTAGTTTGCTGGGGAAATTCACAGATTTGCTGGAATTACAACCCCTTTCTCCCCATCCCTTTCATATGATGCCTACAAAATGCTTGGACTTAACTAGAGCTTCAGGAGCCCTCAAACCATGGCTTAGTACACTAGTGAAGACAGACTAACTCTATCTGTATGCTTGCCAGTCCTCCCAGTCTTTTAGAAGTTCAAGTCTTCAGAGCGAGTTTTCTGGCTGGGATCCCAAGTTGCTCCCACAAACCCAGCTGTAGGTAAAAATTTCCCTGGTGAACTTGCTGGGTTTGACCTGTTCCTGCTCTCCTCACCTGGCCCGAGCTGCTGAAGTGAAGAGAGCGGCTGATGACTTGTTTGCACCAGTAGCTTTAGGGGATGCCACTACATTATGGCACAGGGCTTGCTAGTCAGGGTATGCCAGTGCCAGTGCAAATCCTTCTACATGAAATGCCTTTGAAATCCCCAGGGGACACAGTGTCAGTCTAATAGAAATACTGATTAACCTGGATTGGCCTGAGCAGGAGTTTGTCTTCTGAGGAGATGCTGGTTAAAATTTCATCGACAAATAGCAAGAGGAACAGGATAGGTCAGTCCTTCTCATTAAATCCTCCATCGCAGAGATGATTTGATCCCAAGGAGTTGTAAAAACAAATCTTAAAGCAGCTCTGCCTTTCACATGGGCCAGACTGCTTTAGTACAAGATATGTCTGAATCCACACACTCCTTGCAAGATAATTGCCCACCTCCCATACTTCAGCTGACACCAGTAACACTTCCCAGTGCGATGTCATACTCAGGGCTGTTTTCAGAAACAAATTATAAACATTTCTAGCTACAGGCTAAATACAACTTGGTTTGCCAGGTTCAGTCTCTTCCCTCAGTTTGCCAAGTGCAGCTGAATGTGAGATGTACTTATGCTGAAGAAGGAAGGAAGACCCATGAACAACTTGCCCAGCTTTTTGTCCCTTTCTCTGCAAAAACACTAATATGTGGCACAAAAATTACTGCAGGAGTTAAGCCAAACACCATTTTTCTGCGTGAGAGCCCATTACTTCTGTGCTGTCCTGCTGTGATTAACAAGCATGGGCTTTTCTACTCCCTGGCCTCTCTGCCATTTACAGTGCTAAACATGCTCAGCTAGAAGTGAAAAGCATTGAGGCTGTTTTCTAGCTACTAACTTTAAATTTAGTCAAATTACTGTTCTTCTCAGGCACTCTGTCTGTTATAAAGATCGTATCTGCCACATCAGTCCTATCTGCTCCAGCCCATTAGATTCAGCACCATTGAGAAAGTTCAGGGTAGGAAACAAAACAGCTTGAGATCTGTTGCTGCCAACTGTTGCTGCTCAGTGTGCTGGGTCAAGAAGAGAAAGCTGTCAAAGTCTCTGTTCTCTTCAGGCAGAAAACAACCATAAAGTTACAGAGACTCTACCTGCTGCATGATAAGAAGACTTTCAGCAGTGAAACCACACTGGGAGTCAAGGCCAGGATATGGCCCTTCCCCACACCGTGGTCATGGCGAAGTCATGAATGGACCAGATCATTACTGAGACCAATGCTCTGGTACCATCGGTTGCAGGTGAGGTTGTGACAGAGGTATGGGAAGAACGCTACTGGCTCTAAAGCTTCAATGATGTCGTATTTGCTCTGAATGAGCAGGGGAGCAACATTCTCTATGTAGAAATATTTTAATAAAGCTGAGTCCTAACACATCGCTCCTGAGAAGAAAAAATCTTCTTAAACTATAGACCATACTAGGAAGCTTTTTTTTTTAAATTTGGAATATGTTGGATAGGGAAAAAAAATCTATTAGCATGTCTGAAACGGATTTTCTACTTGGATTTCTGTAGCTGGTTTTTGATGGTTTTGTACAGTATGGTTTCAGGTGTCAGTGTGGAAACCAGACCAGTGTGGGAATCCAGTTTGGCTTTCAGTGTCAGCAGGCTCATTCTCTGGCGTCAGGATGGTCCAACACTCTGTGCAAGGTGGGCAAAATATCTCTGGGTGTATTGTTTTTCTTCTGGTTCATGATCAGAGACCCCAAAATTATATCGGAATCACTTAAAGCACAGATGTAAGCCAGCCAGTTTTCTAATCCTCTCCCAAAAAGGGAGGAAGAACAAACCCCAAAAGTTTAAAATTAAAAGGACTATTATGAATTCCTACCAAAATAACAAAAAACAAACAAAAAAAAAATCCATGAAGGATGTTTTCTGAAGCCAGGTTTCCTGCAGACTGTCTTACATCTTGCACTGCCATAGCCCATGGTCCAGCAAACCTCTTACGATGAACAATCACAGGGCTTCCAGAGACTAAGGTCTCTGCAAAGCAGCTTCAGCTCTCCTCCTCTGATGGACCTTTCCTTTCACCAGTTCCTCTCTCTTGTCACTGGTGGCCACCAGAGCTACCACATCTCTCTTCCTTTAGTGTCATCAGCCAGAAGGCAGCACAAGCTCTTCCCCGGAGCTTTGTTCCTGTGGATGAATTGGCATGTGCATCCATGGCCAGCAGCACCTGCTGAAGGCACTATCTAGGAGGCAAGTTCTCCCTGCCTTTCCCTCTGTGGCAGCATCCAGAACATCACTTTTGTCTATGTTATTCTCTATTTTTATGAGATTTAGAGGACTTCTAAAATCTTCACTAGCTTGAGGTCCGATGGTAGCAGCCTCGTTTCCACAGTCTTTCAGGCTGAAAGACTTCTCTTGCACTTGGAAGCTATCAGTTTGACAAGCTGACAGAGCCTGCCCGACAAAAGCAGGCCTCTCCACACTTCCTCCTGAAGGTGAGGAAAAAACCTCAGCCTAAAGGTGAACTGCAAGGCCATTGATCTTACTGCAAACGAGATACTGGCAGCGGTGGCAAGAGAACTCTGTGGGTATGAAGCGGCTGGGAGTGACACAAGCTGCCCGATCATTGCATAAATCTGGTAGCAACCGGTCCTTAAATGAAGAGGAGTCACCAAAAATGAGCCATAGGCTGTTTGACTTGTATTCTTTCATTAGTAGGTCTGAAAAAGTCACCCACTCAAAAGCTAGACAAGGCATGGCATATCTCAACTTTATTTCAGCTTCTGCTCCCTTGAAAGTTCCTCCAACTTTAGAACAGAACCTTGCTTTAACCTTCAGAGGAGCCTTTAATGCCAGGTCCATGCAACAGCCTGCTTCTTCCTTGTTACGTGGTGATTGATTCCGTTTCCGTTTTCAGCACGTACAAGAGCTATTCACTCCTGCATGTGCTGGTGGGTGGTATGGCTCCATCTGCTGCCTTGTGCTGCTCCAGTGTGAACCCTCACCCCCTGCCGAGCTGTGGACCAGCACCGCGATTGTCCTGTGGATAGGGAACTAAAGCCCCTAAAGTTAAAGCCACAGCTCTCTTGGTTTTGAAACATAGAATCGTTTAGTTTGGAAAAGGCTTTTAAGGTCGTAGAGTCAAACCGTAACCCAGCACTGCCAGGTCACCAATAAACCATGTCCCTCAGCACCACATTGACAGGTCTTTTCAATCCCTCCAGCACTGGGCACTCAACCACTACCCATCTGCCTAGGCTCTGGCTCTCCAGAGAGCCCCTACACCCTGTGCAGCAACAGTGGCCCAGCTCTCAGTAACTCGAGTTGCAGCTATGAACAATGAGCATTTCTGCAAACCGGACAAGCAGGATCTCAAGCCAGTCAGCAGAAACCTTGGGAACCATTAGCCAGCAGCTGTTTATGAGAAACGTGTGGAACAAAACCCAACTAATAGTGGCAGTGGTGTCAGCTGTGGACTTTCCATCGCCTTCCTGCAGGATCTGTCTCACTCTACAGCTAAGAGAAAGAGGTCCCACAGGACAGAGTTTCCATCCTCTCACAGACCTTCTTATCCTCAGGCTGACACAGAGCACATCTGTCGCATGCACTGCATGAAATATGGTGTGTCAGGGCAAAGCCATTCGTTTTCAAACCAGGTGATGTCCAGGATGGAGCTGACAGCCTGGCCCCACAAAGAGTGGCCCTGGCACCACTTGTGGATAAGAAACTGTGGCTCAGAGGAAGTTCTTGACGAGCTGGTGATAGCAGGATTTGAGACCATTCCCCACTTCTGCAGCTGAAGCCAGTGTCATGTCAAACCACACATCCCTGAGCTCTGTCTGCTCAGGGGATCAATATGTGTGAGCCAGGGACCAACAGCTGGGAGAACTGATTTAAGCTGGATAGGAAGCCTTAATGCTGGCAGTTCTGAAGTGCTTGAATTTTCAAATCTAACAGCATCAGTTTAACACCGATGTTTGTAAGTGCTCAGGCTTTCTAAAAGGAAACTGAGCTCCCCACCGTAGCCTGAAATGCCACCCTGTGCCCTGTGCCCTGTGCCCCTCGCCAGAAGCACCATGGCAGGTCTAACTGCGTGGATATGGGCAGATCACCCTGTAGATAGCTTAGCTGTAGATAGCCTTAGCAAGAGCTTGGCATGGATTTGTTGCACTGTGGAAGGGACTGTCTTCAGGAACTAAAGGCGTAACTTCAGTTTAGGGGGTGCAAATAGAAACTAAAAAGAGCATGTGCATGAAATGATTCACAGCCTTTTGCTCTTGCCATGTACCTCCAAGTCATTTGCCTATTTTCATCCTCTGAGAGGTGGAACTGGGGCCAGTCACCATTTTTTCCATGATGTTTGTCTGGGGCACTGAAATAACAACATCATTTTTTTAGTGATGTGAGCAATAGAGCAAGTTAGTAACTGTGCCCAGAACCTCTGAGAGATTGGTTTCTCAAGGTCTACAGAAGT
This sequence comes from Buceros rhinoceros silvestris, assembly GCF_000710305.1. Lineage (NCBI taxonomy): Eukaryota > Metazoa > Chordata > Aves > Bucerotiformes > Bucerotidae > Buceros > Buceros rhinoceros. Next base: position 40,867 of record NW_010427241.1, on the reverse strand, counting down.
CTGCAAAGTGCTGAGGTTTCAACATTTTCGTATGGAAAGCTGGGACACAGTGTGAGAGCACAATGGAAATGGCCGGAGAACTTGACTGTTGCCAGACCCCAGTACAAAATGTGGCTGAGGCTCTTGTAACTCTTCGCAGGAAAATTCTTCATCAGAAGAGATGCTCAAGGACCAGAAGAGTGTCCCACTATTGCTTTGCGTCTGCCTAAATGCAGAGATTTCTGTAACTGTTCTTAAGCACAACCTCATTCAGTAGGAAACATTTTGAGCTTCAGCAATTAATTATTATTATAAATAATTCCTGAATTATTCAGAGCTGTCAACTCTGAGCCAGTCTAGGGTGAGATAAGACCACGGATGTGTTTTGGTTTAGTTTAGACTGAGGCCAAATTAGTGGCAAATTAATTTTCACTGTCCACACACAAACACAGATCCTCTGGTACGTTGACACTTTCAAATTTATCATCAGCTGATAGCAACTCGTCAAAAAAATCCTTGTCAAATCAGTTGCCAAAGATCTCATGATAACATGATACAGATATTACTTGTCTCCAAAGTCTGCGTACACATCCTGTTCTTTCCTGCTTCACTGGTTCTTGAGTCTGTTTGGGAAGGACAAATTACATGGTCAAAAATTACACTTTGGTGGGTTTCATCTCAGCCAGAAAAGTCTGCTCTCAAGACTGACACATAGTCCGTGCAGCTGTCCCGGTAAGCAATAATCATAAACAGCTCTGGGGGAAGAAGCTGGCTTGATTTTTATCTTGGTTTTCTAAATTATGCATTTAAGTCATGTTTCCAAATTTGCCCTCCGTAGAGAGAGGCAGAAATTTAACTGGCTTTTCCCTCTAACTGCTTTGGCCACAAAAGTTTCCACTGGTGAAAGAAATTCCTTCCAAATGCCAGTGGGCAGCCTCAAACTCAACAGCCTCGTCTGCAGGCCCACAGGGAACTTGGCCCCACGGCAGGACCTTCGGCTGCTGTGGTGGTACTCAGGGGAAGGAGTATTTATTTTCCCCATTCCTCTGGGACCTTCAGAGCCATCACTGCTGTTCACAGGCTGATGAAGGTTGGCACAACATGAGGATGTACTTACTGGGTTTTTCCACTTACTTTGGGTGCGCCTGAGGCACTGCAGTTGAGTAGTACATCTGCCCAGCATGGCAAGTGTTTCTTCATGAGAAAATAAAAGGGGGCGGGGGGGGAAGTAAGAAGTGTCCTCAAGTTTTGTAGTCCTTGGGACAGATCCGAGCTGTGGGACTGTAATTTTAGCAATTAAAATTGTGCTGTGAGAGTTAGTCTGGAGATGATCAAATATCATAGTTGATATTTCTTGTTCGTGCGGTAGTACGATTCCTTTTGCTGATGAAAACTGTAAGCGAAACCTGGCTGTTCCTAGGGATGGCGGCCAGCCACTGGGCTGCAGGAGGCGTTGGTTAGCACAGGCACTTGCTGGACTCATCTGGAGGAGAAGACGAACAGCAGTCAGCTGAGCTCAGCCAAGAGAGAAGACCTGGCTTACCACAGGGTTTTCCAGGCCACTCAAGCACAGACACTGGCAGGAACAGGATGTCCACAGGCTCCTGTGGATGGAAGGACAGACTTAACCAGGGGTGCTTCTGAAAATCCACTCTGCCCCCTGCCAGCTCCTGTTCATGGTCTCTGCTGTTCCGTGGCTCCTCTCAGGGATGAGATTATCAAAGTCACTGTTTTCCATTTTTGCTCTCACTTGCATTTATAACTGGTGTCAAAGATCTCTTAGCCCATATCTTTGCCATCTCTTTCCTTTGACCGTTTTCCCAGTGACTCTCATGATCCACCACTTTGAGTTTGCAACTGAGGTTGTGTTCAGTCAAGGTTTACAGGTGGAGAAGAGTTATAACACCAAAAACAGGTTTACCAAAACAGGATTTCCTTTCTAATAATTTCATTGTCAGTTGCTCTAGAGTTCAGGACATTTCAGTGTCCAAACACGTCCAGATAGAGAGACAAAAACAGCCTTTTGCGGAACATTGGTTTGAGGTGGCATCTGAGCCACTACTTGTCCTCCAGCTCACGGTAACCTCAGCTCAGCATCCCTTCGTTTCAGTGGGCTTCGTGCCGGTTTCCTGACAGAGGTCCAGAGCTGAGCAAGGCCAAAAGAAGAGCAGAGGAAAGCAGGAACACCAAAATAGCAGGAGGGTCTGTTTTTCCTTCAGCACAAAGATGGGTCCCATCATGGCTAATCATAGCAGTCACGCCTGCAAAGAGAGCTCAGATCAGACCCTGCCACAGGTAAAGGGCTGAAGTGATGGCTCAGCCCTTTACCAGCAGCAGCTCCTTGTATCAGTGGAAGACCTGGACATGTGACAAGTGCCATTTTCTAGGAGAGCCTCTGAGTCACTCCCATATTTCACATCGCCGTTCTCCAGGGCTTCTGGAAACAAATGAAGAGTATTATTCTCCTGACATTTTTAGCTTTCATATGCCAGGAAATGACAGGAAAGACTGAGTACACTATTTTTAATAATTTAATTTTTTTTTACTTCTCATGGAGACTTTATCTACAGCAGGGCGATGACTCAGGACACAAGAGGAGTATTATTTTCCATCCCATTGGGTGCAGAGTATGGGAGCTCAGAGTGGTGCCAGCGTGATGATGGTGATGACTTGAGCTGCAAGAAGCCTTGGATGTGGCCAGACTCCCCCAGCCCTGCCAGCACCACTTGTCATCCTGACCTTATGTTCCAGTTTGAGGGCAAAGGGGTCTATTTTTTCATTTCTGTTAATTTTAAAGAGATAAATATAGTCAGTGCAGTCACCTTCTACGCTTGTGGAAATCTTTAAGTTTAAAGCTGAACACATGAAATTTAACAACGTCTCTTTTTTATTTATAGGCTGCTCATTGTTTTGCATAGCATGAGGTCATGTTGTGCACTTTTGAATGCAGTTAATTAGCACAAGGTCAGCTAACTTTGAAAAACAATGACATGAGCCTTTGTTTTGCCAAAAAAAAAAATTTCTAACAAAAAAATAATATTGCCAGCAGCAAATAAAGTGTCCAATGTTGAATGTGATTGAACACAGTCTCTCCCAAATACATATTTTTGTTTGAGCAGACATGTAGGTAATTCTGGCCCCAGTGAACTTGCTGGAGCTTGGGTCTGGATTTCATCCTGACTCTAATATAACTCCCAGGCCTGCACTTTTATCACCGAGAACATGAGCTGCAGGCAATGACAAGAGATGGACATCCATAAGGAAGAAATTATGTTTCCTGTAACAACAGCTCCGAGGAGGACCCAAACGAGCAGTGCTGACCAAAAATAGCCCATGGTATAAAATTGGCTAGAAATTGAGACCCTTCCTAGAGCTGTCCAAAGCTTTTTATTTTCCCCATGGTGACTGCAGGACTAATAGAACTCATGTTCATTAGTCTGCGGGAGGTTATTGTAATGAATAATAATGGATGTGACAGCCACCCCAAGGTAACTCAGTGGCTCTGAAGCTGCTTCCCAGTTCTCCTGTGTTTGGCTTTCATCCTCTGTGATTTCTGCCTTCTGCCACACACAAAAGAATGAAAATTTTTAAAAAATTGGGACATTACTTTATGAAGAAAATAGGGAAAGTTAAACTGCGAACTAGAGTTCTGTTTAGGAAAAACTTTGCTTAAGGGTCAGGGGAAAAAGCACAGTGATGGTGCCTCCTTTGGAGAGGCAACCTTTTCCCAAACCTCAGCCAAAATGGCTGTGAAAGCATGTCTACGTGCTACGGAAAGGTGTTGGCAACTCCTTTCAAGAAAATTACAATGACCTTTTGGGATGAAATGACCAGATCAGAGAATGGTTGAGGTTGCAGATCTCTCCAGGTAGCTCTGAAGGTGTCTAATCCAACCCTCTTACTCGAAACAGGACCAGTCTGGAGCAGGTTGCCCAAGACTGTGTGCTTGGATTTCTGCAGGGGTGGAGACTCCACAACCTCTCCTGACAGCCTGTTGCCTTGTTCATCTACCTTCACAGCAAGCAAGTTTTTCTTATGTTTAGATGGACTTGCGTATATTTCAGTTTGTGCCTGTTGAGTTTGTCCTGGCATCACTTTCCTGGCTCCACCTTTGGATCTCCTCTGTGACTCCACGAGAGCCCTGATCACCATCTTTTATGTCAGAGGGAAGCACAAAAGCCTGTTTGCCAAATCATCTGAAATAATGGTTCTGGCAAGCTGGAATCTTCTCCTGTTTCCCCTGGAAAAAGCTTTACCTGCGTTTGGATTCATCCCAAAACTGCTGCAGGCAGAGGTCCCTGGCCCGTCTTCCAAGGGCCTATTTCCCTCTTTGGCCAGAAAAAGGCAGTTTGGGGGAATGGGCACTCTCAGCACCCCGCAGAGCTGTCAGCATGCCTCAGGAAGGTGCAGGGACATGCAAGAGGAGACACCAGAAACCAGAGCCGTATAGGGACTCCTGCCAACGATTGGATGAAAGCAATAGGAGCTGCTGGCCCTTCCCAGGCTGAGCCCACGAAAGGACTGCACAGCTTAGTAAACGCCTGCAGAGACAGTGCTGAGCATGGGCAGTGGTGTGGGAGGGTAAAGAAAGTCTTTTTGAGGGTACCAGATAGAAGGGTGATGCTGGGCTGCCAATATCGGGGCATGCAAAGCTCAAAGCAAATGCCTGCTTGCATACAGTGTCCTGCTACTTCCAGAGAGGGTCTGTGTCTCCATCCATCACCTTCCGAGACGTGACTGTGTGGGGTGAAGAGATATTTGTAGTGAAGGCTGTTGGATCAGCTGGGTGTTCTTTACTTTGCGCTGGAGCTTTTACACAGGGCACCTGGGTGAGAAAGAAGGAAGGGACCCCAGAAGCTCAGTTTGTATGAATTTTGCATGGAATGCTGTGTTCTGGGTAGCAGTCCTATTTATTCTGGACTTTCTTTTCTCTGGGAAGAAAAACATTTGGTTCTGAGATAGCAGTGAATAGTGTGTTATCTCCTGGGTGGTCGTTTCTCTTTGTCATGGGAGTGCATTCTGTACCTGTAAGTGACACGTGTTGCAATAAACATAGATGTTGTGGAAAACGTCCCCTCAGCTATGATCCACAGAGGGCACGCACGGTGTGCAATTTCTGCTAGACCACTAGCAGAAATGTTCATTTGAGCCATCGCAACATCCAGCTTTGAGCAAAGGCTGGAGGGTTTGGTTCCCAAGCTGAAGGTCCTAGATGGATGCTGGCTAAAGCACAGCTCAAGCTCAGGTACTTGGTTTCAAGTGACCAGCTTTGAATTCTGTCTTTGAGGGATCACTGAGTGCCAGAAGTATGAGGAAACCAGTTACAATGCTCAGGAATTAGATAGTCAGATCATCACTTTAATTTCCATGAGGGGAAAGGATTTTGGGTTTGCACCCAGTTTTTGAACCTACAATGAAAAAAACAAACCCAATTCAAAGCATGGAGTTGGGCTTCTTCAGCTTTTTGTTTGAGCCAAATCCCAAGTCAGCTGTAGTCTTGAAAAGTCTTTTCCCCCCATCTACACTAAAGGCTGAATGTAGAAATAATTTCTAAAAATACTTGGTATTTTCAAATAAATTAACTGTTTAACTTTTGCATTAAGAGTCAAAAACCACTGAGCAGCATCATAGTCTGGTACAACCACTCATCTCTTGCAATTTGAATCTGGTGACTCTAGATGGATACCAGAGGTCCTTTTAAAACACACAGTATGCTACAGTAAGTTCAGATAGGTTTGAAACTGCTGTTCATGTCCTCTGGAGACAGAAACTAAGCACAGAATGTACCAGCTTAGGATGTACCAAAGTAGAAAAATATGTTACTTGCTTCTATGACAACACTGGAGACATACAAGAAATAAGACACTATGCATCCCACACATTAAAGAGATGAAACTGCCTGCTGTCCTGAAGGGACCATAGAGCTTTCTCGTCAGCTGCAGTACTTCGAGGCTTTATGTCTCTTATTCACACATTCTCATGACCAAGATATCTTGGTGCAGAGCACCATCAATCTGGTGTAACTAGTGCTGCAGACTGACATCTTGCACCATGACCCTCAACAAGCAGTCTTGAGTTGACTGCACTGCGGTGCCAATGATCTAAATTTTCAGAGCCCTCAAGCCTAGGGAGGCTTGGAGGCATGACCTGGTGGCTGAGGAAGGCTGTTGGCAGCCCTGTCTTCTGCTGTTCTTGTTCTATGGGGAATAAGACAACCTCCCACCCTGCAAACAAGAATATTATTTGTAAATGGACTGATGTTCCAAAGTTTAAATACTCTCTCCGCCAAAGGTGGTCCTAAAAGCAAGTCCAATTATTTGATTTGCCCACCTGGAATACAAGGTCAAGCGTTCTGGGGTTTTTTCTTTTTTTCCTCATTAAGGCATTTTGAAAATAAACTCATTTACTTGAACCTTGCATACCGTAAAAACAGCATAAAGGTGAGAAGAACATGAGAGAGGACTCCTGTGCTGACTGAAAGCTTTGATTTGACCCTGGCTTTGTGCAAAATCTGTCTGCAATTTTTCTGACCTTAACAGGTAACCCCAGTGTCAGGTCAGGGAGGAAAACCAACTTTTGCCTTAACAGGACAGAGCCCTGAACACAGATCCACCAGTCAGCTTGAGGTTTCTAATTGTGAGGGTGTTGTAGAAGACACAACCAGTTGAAATGGCAGGAGCTGAGAGTACTCACCCTGACCTCTACTCAAGAAAAGTGAGCACAGCAACAGATTTCCAACAGACCCATCATGATCATGCAAAGCAGCAGGTCCAGGCCGATGTCAATGCAGCAAGGACAAACAGCAAGTCAGGAGAGCAGGGACTAGGCACAAACCACACCATAGCCCAGCCATGGCCTGGGGACTCCAGGGTAGACAGCAGCAAGGCCCTGGTGAGAGTGATCAACAACCCATTTAATGTTCTCAGTCCCACCTGTGGAGGAGCGGCAGAGTGACTCCAGGTGTAACTG
>NW_010427241.1:17750-33791 GCF_000710305.1 Buceros rhinoceros silvestris | reverse complement strand
GAACTAAAGATGGGGTCCCACAAGAGAGGAGCATTGTGCTTTCCTGCCTGGGACCTGTCTCCTTAGTTCAAAGGACTAAAAGCTGACTGTGCCCTGAAGGTGACTGCAAGCGAGTGCCTTGCTTGGGCTGACTTCTCATTATCCTCTGCTGCAGCCCTCCAGGAGCTCCCGAGATGAGGAGATTTGAAGGTTATTTACTTAATCAGTTTTCTGGTAAAGTGGTAGGTTTCTGGTAAAGTGAAGGGTTAGATGATTGTCACTGTGTATCTTCTTAGTTCTCTTCTTCCAGCTCTGCTTGTGCCAGCGGGAGCTGAGGGAGAAGCTGCCGTACTAATGGCAGCTCGTAATTGTGAACTTGGCATCTGGTGGATCGGAGAAGATGAAATCATTTGTGTTCCTGTCTGCACAAGGCTAGAAGCAATGCAGAGGAGGCAGCTTTAATTAAAACCAGCTGCCATAGATCATAAAGCAGCCTTATCAACTTGCAGGCACAGCACACCGCGCTACAGAGAGCACCGGGCTGGGGGAAATGGAGGTGGCGTGAATTGTTGCAACAAAGCGTAGGCAAGGAGCATTGATACCTACTGCAGAGCAAACCTGTCGACTGAGCTCCTGAGAAAGACACCCCTGAGCCCAGCCTGCTCCGTGATGGGGATGTCAGCACTGTGCAGCACGGATGAGCCCATGCTTCTGGGACCGTGCTGTGAGGCTTGTTTGTCCTATGAACGTCGTGTGTGGCTAAGGCTTTGGGGATCAGAAGTCCTGGAGGCGCAGCCCCTCCCAGCACAGTGCATATGTAAGTCTGAAGCTCCTCTCGCCTCCTGTTGCTTAAGCACTGAATGGGTATTTGAAGTGGTGCGGTAGCGTCAAACACAGAAAATACTGTGCCATGATGGTGCTGAAAGACAGCATCCAGTCATGTAGGCCAATAGGTATAAATCACTCTTAAAAAGTGCCACAGCACATTTAAAGCAAAGCGTTTGGCTTTCTGAGTGCTTCAGGCTAAGCTGGGCTGAAGGTCTGTGTTCTGCTCCTGACTGTGGATTTGCATCGCTGGGTTCTGACCTGATGGCATCGGAGCTCAAGATGGGAATATGCCTCTGCTTTTCACTGGAGACTTGAATTTGCTGAAAACAGCTAGGTGCATTATTCATGAGTGTCTCCTGTGGAAGTCACTGACCAGCTTTTCCTGGACTGCATTCAGAGAAACAGATTTCCATGTGGTACAGCTACGGGCTTGAAATGCTTCTCTGAAACCTCCATTAGCTATGTGCAAAGAAGCTCGTGACAGTCCCAGTCCACCGGAGACTGCAGAATTACTGAGTTCACTGCCTCCAAGAATTTGAAAATCATGAGTCAGGCCTCAGTTATAACTTTTTTTTTTTTATTTAAATACGAAGAGACCTCAGGGTCTTTATTTGCTGACTGGCTTGTGAACATTGAGTTCTTGTTCTCAAACACTCAGGCCCTCATAGTTGCAGAAATAAGTGTATTTCTAAATGAAAAGTCAGATTGTCTTGTAACAGCAGCCCTAGAGAGGCTGATCTAGCTGAGAAGTTTCATGACTTTTGGGGGGTGAATTGAATGCTCCTACAGTATAATGCTACTACCTAATGCAGACCTTCCCTCTATGGACTTGTGTGTAGTACAGGTTATCACCAGTGATGTTAGGAACTAGTAGCTGTTTTTAAAAACTTCCCAAACTGAGCTTTCCAAAACAAGTAAAGCATTTCTGAAGGAAGAGCTTCATGAATGTCTCCAAATAATGGAGTGAAAAGGCTAATTCTTGCCTGCTGCTTGTTCAGGAAGAGCCAGACCTCACGGTCTGTGCTGACAGCAGGGGCAGATCAGCTGGCAAAGCACAGAGGTGCCCTCTACTTTCGCCTTGGGATGACACAAAATGGTTATTTTAATCCCAGGTCTGAACTGCTGCCAAGCTGTATTTAAGAAAATATATATATAAAGGAAGGCAAACACGTGAGTCATGGGAAACTTCTGGGTACGTTTTAGCCATGTGAATAATGCTGCATGTGTTTCCACTTACCCTTTGCTCCTCCAGTCCCCAAACGTGATACGTTGGACTGTCCTCTTCACTCTGCCAGAAGCGTGGTGCCAAGCACATCGAATGCAAGTGCCCAGGGACTGTGTTTTGCTGAGGAGCTGAGGTGTCGGATCAGCAGGGAAAAGCCGGAACTCATGAAGGGGTCAAATCTTCAAATGTAATGAAGTTTCTTAACAGAAAGCAACAGCCACCTGGCTTGTGTTCTTCCCTTCACCCTGGAAAACAACAGAAGCAAAATAAGTTTTTCAAAATTCTTCCATTTCTGTGAAATGCTGCCCTTAAATGTCCTTAATTGTGGAGAATATTGGGTGGCAAAGTGCCTTCTGGAGAAGGTATGTTGCACTCGTCTAGACCTGATGTTAGATCGAGTTCCACAGTTGCATTTAACCCTCCAACACTTCACCTGTTTTAATGTGAATCTCACCTGCTATTACGTGTTTTGCTTCAAAGCTGACCTCTTGAAACCAGGCCCCTATTTGGGAGGAAATGGTGCTCCTCCAAAGCAGTGTGAGCTGTGCTTCCTCCTGTGCTCACCTGAGTTTGGAGGTCAGTACCCGAGTCTCAGGTTTCACTGAAAACATTCAGCACAGCTTTGCTGACAGCCCTTTTGCCTTAACAGTTAATCTCTCCTGCTGACAACTGTTACTGTTTATCCATCCAGACTGACTGTCCCTTCCTGGAGTGCGTCCCTGCTAGGAGAACCTGGGACGGCCAACCCCGAGAAGCTGAATTAGAGCTAAATCTCTGCACCAAAAGCCCATTGGGCTAAACAGTCCAATGCAGCAGTTACATTGTCAAAGACAGGAGCTGCGTTGTCCTTCTCCCGGAAGGAAAGCCCTCCAATATTCAGATTTAGTGCTCCTCAGCGCTGAAATAGCTTTAGGAAGAGGACCAGTGTGTGAGGATCAGGGGTGTCACCTCTTTCAGAGCTAGCCTGGATGTTGCAACTCAGGGCTTGTAAAAACTCACCGTGGCAGCAGGTTTCCTACTCGCAAATGTTCATGCAGCTTTCAGGAAGGATTAAGTAAAGGTGATGTGTGACAACAGCAGCATTGCTTGGCCGTGGAGTTGTGAGCAGCTGGGCCAAGGAGAGCAGGATTAGTACCTGGGGGAAGCTTTCTTCTGGAAAACCAAGCACTGACTCAAGCAGCCGTGATGACTTTGCACCCTGACCTCGCATTGCTGCTGACTGCAGGTGTTCAGCATGGCTGCAGATGCTTTCTCAAAGCTTCGGGCTTCTGCTGTCTGACAGCAGGCTGCGTCACTGGCTGTCGAGTCTTAAAAGTGCTCTGTCTTTCCTTCATCGCCTCTGTTCATATGCCTGGCTGCCTCACAGGCATCTCCAGGTACTGTCCTTCAAAGTGAGCAGTGATGTTTACACCTCTTGGGTTCTCTCCGGGGAGACATTAAGTTGATTTCTGATTTGAAAGTGGGGTTCCGGTTTTGTTTTCTGGGGTTTTTTGGAGAGTTTTGTTTGTTTTTTCCTGAGCAAAGGAGCTGAACTTCTTAATTCTTCAAGAAAATTACGATCATTAAGATGGTTTCAGAGGTGCCGACATTCCTTGCTCTCTTCTAATGGCTCTTCTGGCCAGTGTTTGACCTGTGGTGCCTGAGACTCCCTGCTCGAGCATGAACAGGGTCACTTCTATGCGACTTACCATAAAGAATATTTTTGATTCTATTCAGGATGTGTGTGGAGGTTTTTCTCTCAACACTTGTACAATTCCAAATATTTTCAGGGCATCTAAAATGGCATGGATCTGTGTATGCAATATGTTCCTTAAAACATGATCACTCTGAGCTCGTTTGGAGAGAAACCAAATGTGCCTGTTAGTTACCTCTTTAGGGTAGTGAAGGCTGAAACTGCCCCGTGGTTTCACCTCTGGAAAGAAGGTGAAGAGCTGGCAGGGGGGATGGACAGGGATGTAACCAGCGGTGATGGCACTGGAGGAGGTGAAGACTGGAAAGTTATAAGAGTCACTGTTCATAAAGGTGTTTTCTAGCACCTTTTTATCCAATGTAGACAACTTAAATGCTTCAGCAGTGAAATTGTCCATACTTGAGGAAATACTAGGAAATGTCTGTGTGCAGACAAGTGTTAAGAAACCTCGCAGTAATGGACAAGAGGTTAGTGAAGCAAACTGGAATCCAAACTGGAGGTGCAACAATCACTTCCACTTCTCTAAAAAAAAATCTCAACTCTCCATTGAGAAGACAGTCCTTTTCCACTGGGGAGTAGGCATGAGAAAGAAACTAAATTACATGTTTCCCTTTCACACTATCCTATCGCTTAAGAAAACAAAACTTACGTTTTCACTGTCTGCTCAGAATTTTATTCCAAAAAATTCCACCTTAAAATAATAACCATAATTTGTGGCAGCCCTGCTCACTTGAGTGATGTAGCAAAGCAGCTCCTATCTCATCCCAGCTGGTGAGGAAAATGGCTGGTAGCTTTACCTAATGCCCGGCACAACCCCAGTAAAGCTCTAAAGCTCCTAACACTCAAGCGGCAAGGCAGATGGTAGAGGTGCTACACCAGTGGAAATCGCAGAGGGCGGTCTCTTGTAGAGAAACTGGAAATCTGTTAGGGTCCTCCCCGCATTGGGCTTGGTCCGTCAGCATGGGAATTGGAGAAAGAGAGGTCTGTTTCTTCTTCCCTCTGCGAAGTCAGTTCATCACCCAGTTTCCGATGGTCAACAAGTGATACTGCTTTTAGTCAAGCATTTTAAATGTCTCTGTCTCTAGGTTTGGTGTGCAAAGTGTTCTGTGTACGTATATTTTTAATTTCTCTTTGCAACCTCTTTATGGCTTTGACCTTTGAAGGACTGTAAAACGAATCTCTAAGAGTGCTGACTCAATGTGAAGACACCTGGGTTTTGTTACCTTTTTCTTTTTTTTTTTAGGGACCTTCAGGAAGTTGCTTAGTTTATTTTGACCTTCCTTTCTTCCTTGGCTTAAACACTTGGTGAACTTAAAAAAAAATGCTGTAAGAAACTCAATAGTACTGTAAATTGTGAATGAAAAATGGGAATTACTTAGTGATAATAGGTTATTACCATAGTGGGAATGTCTCCTGGAAACTTAATGCAGGATATCAAATGTGCAATATATTCAAAGTGAACATAAAACTGTTTTTTTTTACTCATGCAGAACTTTTAAATGTTTCCTAAGATTAATAAATGATGACTGGCTGCGCATGGAGGGCCATGGAGACTTGCCTGGGATTTCTTTACATTTCCTTGGAGGTTTTGTGATGTTCATAAGGCATGAAGTCCCGAATCAAATATTTCTAGTGATGAACAGCACGTTTGACTTGGTGCATTTGTGACCAATGCAATCATGCTGTTCTTCTGCTAAAGATAATTCTAGAGTACGGCAAAGCAATGATATCATACTCCAATTAAGGGCCTGGACGACAGGCGGAGAAGGGCAGAGGACAGCCTGTTCTGCCACGCAGGACTTGCTGCGTCCCTGCTCTTGGACAGGGCTTTTGTAGCCTGGTGACAGGGATTATAAATGTCCACAACAGGTCCGCCTGGGCTGCTGGGTTTACTAGTTGTAAACAATCTCCACATTCTCATGACACAAGCTTGGATACGCCTTAAGCAGTTCTTTCAAATTGGGAAATATAAGGTGTCCTACGAATCATCGTAGCTCTGCTTGCAGGAGGACACTGAGCCATTCTGAGGACATGGACTACCAAGTCCTGATGTGGCCTGTCTGAAGCTGGCTGCTAAGAAAAAATAGCAAGAGCTTTCAGATCCAGTTGCAAAAGTGGACATTTCCCATGTTTGCTTGAAGCAGTTAGGAGGATGCCATCAGGTGCTGAGTGTTCATTGCCGGAGCTTTGCTTTGCCGGTGCAGAAATTGGAGATGCCTGGGAACAGTCTCAGCTTTATTTCTACTCGATGGGCAGAAATTATTTCAGAAAGAGCTCAGACCTGTGTTTGTGTAATGAAACACTGTGCTGCCCTCATTTGGTATGAAAGCCACGCTGGATGTCCCAGCTGCTCAACTCAGACAACTGTGCCATCCTGGAGGGACCGCAAAGCATGAGGCACTTGTTACCTCAGCCTTCAAAATTCAGATGGAAGATATTGCTGCAAGTTCTAAAGATGCCCTTTAAGCTTCCAAATAAATTGTCTTATGCGGATGGTGAACAGCAACCACTAATTGCTCATTCATGGAGAACTGTATGAGTGTCAATACAGACTCTGAGGAGGCGTTTGAGGCAGATGTGTTATTCCTGGTGGACTTCATTTCCCCTGTAGATGTTTGGTGTAAGGACTCTGCTTGTTCAAAGGCACCCGGTGAGTTTTTTGAGGTCAATATTGATTAGGGACATAGAAGGTATATTTGATGTGTGCATGAAGAAGTGCTTCTATCCTCTGAAGGGTCAAACAATTATTTCCTACCTGTGGTCAAACAAAACAGTAAAGCAACATAATACTAAAATCTTAATACTGCCCCAGTGCTTAATCACATTTTTTTTCAAATGGACACTAGATTACAAAGAAAAGTACCTTTTAGACCAGAAGTCATAACTATTGCATTATTTTATTGTAACTTATCTACACCTGCCTTGAGGTCTCCTACTTTGTGTGCAAAAAATTATTATCTCCTCCAGTGCAAACTTCTCACTTGTAAGCAAATAAATAGAAGGACCGTTTACAGCAGATCATCCAGTGGGTAATTAGTTACAGAACTTCTGCAATATTCAACTGAAAAAGGCTAATAGGCTGGAAAAACCTCTGAAAATTGGATGACTTTACTGGCATTGGTCATCTCTAGAGTTAATAAACGAAACACTTGACAGCTGAAGTATCTCGTCAGGAGTGTCAGTAGCTAAGGTATGAGATTGTCCTTTGTCAGAGGCTTGATGCGTGTGCATGGTGGGAATGAACAGATGACTTTGGACTCATTAGGCATCAGAAGTCGCCTCTGGAGAGCCAGATCCATCTGTTTTCCCAATCTCTCCCTCATTTCTGTACTTAGTTACGTGACTTCTCTCTGAGAACATTTCCTCTGAATATAGGTCATAAATATTTCCAAGAAACCAACAAACTATTGTTTGGCTTCTGACTTTTTTTTTTTTTTTTTTTGGTCTTTTTTATTTTTTCTGGATAGCTTTTCAGCAGGGAACATGAGTGCTCTTGGTCTTTTTTGGCAGGTTTGGAAGGAGTGGGTTATTGTTTATGGTCTGGGCAGTTTGTCTAGATGGCTCTTGACTTTGTTGTTGTTGTCTTTCCCCTCCATTTTTGGCAGCCTGGGGAAGTGGGTGGTTCCCTGTTCTGGTTTTTTTTTTTTGACCATTTATGAATTATTTATACAGGCAGGCTTTTGTGGGGGTGAAGTTTTCTTCGGGTTCTGGTGTTTGTTCAAAGGGTTTGTAATATCTCAGGGCATCTTTTTTTGTTCAGCTTTTGTTATTCTGAAGTTCGGCTTGCTCTTGGTGGCTTCTGTGGCTGGTAGCTTCTGAAGCTGTTTCCTGACTTACAAATCTGATTTACAACCTAAAAGTACTTTGCCCTTCAGTCCCAGGCTGCCCACTGCTCAGGAAGAATGGAGCTCAAGTTGCTTCGCTCCTTGACAAAATCATGAAGCAAGTCCGTGTTTCTGGGCAGCGGATGAAGAAGGTGGTAACTGGCAATAGACAGCATGTGCTTGCAAAGGGTTCATTATGCATGACCAACCTGGCTGCCTTCTGAAAAGAGACGAGAGAAATCTGTAGATGAGGGAAAGCAGTGAATGTCACTTATCTTGTCTTTAGCCAGGCTTTCGGTGCAGTCTCCCCCCTGCTTTCTTGTATCCAATTGGGATGTTATGGTCTGGGTAGGTGGACTTCTAGATGTGTGGGAAAACTGGCCAGATCATTGGGACAAAGTGTAGTGGTTAGTGGCTAGTGGTTAGTGGCCACTCTACCTGAAGGCTGGTTACAAGTGAGGTTACTCAGGAATCCCTCCTGGGACCTGTCCTGCTCCTGCTTTGGGAAGGAGGTTGACTAGAGACATCCCAAGGTCCCTTTTGACCTGAATACTTGTGTCATTCAAACAAGCTGGTGTCAACTAGATATCGACGTCAAGAACACACATGCTGAGTGCCTATTAAAATTAGTTCTGTGTGGAGGTCTAGTCGTGTTTCAGCTGAAGGTATGGAGATAGACTTTGATTCTCTAGCCATCTCTGTCATTGTGGAGAGGGCTGCAATAATGGGAGATGCACTGATGGACCATCTGTGTACTGGCATCCTCGTTTATTCCTGAAATAAATTTGGTGCACACAAACCACGTACACATTTCACCAGTGCTTTTTTGCTAAGCTGTAAGAGCAGAGTTATGCAGCCTGGAGCCTGAACAGGAGCAATAACTCTCTCAACAGATTTCTTGCCCTGAGTTTCTGCTTTGGTACACAGAGGAGCGATGAAGGAAAGGAGCCTTCAGCCAGTTCTGATTGCTCATGGCCCTTTGAGAAAAGCTCGGAGAGAGTCTGGCTCAGCCTCGAAGCAAAATAGCTGCTTTGAAGCAAGTGGTTTGGAAGGGATGAGTAGTGAGCCCACAGCCAGGTCATCTGAAACTTGCATTAGCACACTTCAGGTAAATGTTTTGCATAGCTCCATGGTACCCAAATAGTACCTCTGAGGTTTATTTCCTGAAAATGCTGATCCTATAGGGCATTAAAAAACAAAAAATGAACAAAAAAAACCCAAACCACTCACATTTCGCCATTCACTCTGCAGCTTTACAGGTACCTGCTGGTCACACTGGGTATTTTGCCCACCTCTCTTAGCCAGTTCCCCAAAAAGGCCACGCCCAGAAGTTGTTTTAATCCTAAAACATCCCTTCAAATAGGTTTCTGCCTTTTTTTCTCCCCCTGCCCTCCCAAATGTAATGGTAGTCTCCAGTGTAATAAACCAACTTTAAAAGTTTGAATGAAGTTTACAACTTGTTGAAAAAATGATGAAAACTTGAGTTTTCTGGATTTTTAGTTGAACAAAACACTAATTTAGAAGCTAAAGATTTAGGGTGGCATGTTTTCCTTGCTCCTTTTCATTGCCTTCTCATTCATTAAGGCTAATGAGATGGAGAGTGCTTCCACCTACCTTGCTTTCTTCCCCCTCATCTTCCTAAACCCACCCTGAAGATTTGGTAGATGAAGATGTGGACAAAAACCATGTGGCCCAGTTCCAAAGCTCAAAGTCACTGTATTTCCAGGGGGTATCGGGGTCTCCACATTCCAGTGGTGCCTTCATTCTTGGCTCTTCAACCTGTCTTCTCTTCCCCTGCTGGAGATCAAGCATTTCTCAGTATGAGGAGGGGAGGGGGCCCCGGGTCCATGCATCCCAGTCCGTCTTCTCTTCCCCCTCCAGTGATCAATGAATTTAAAAGTCTACTTGCCACAAGGAAGATTTTTACTGTGCCAGCAGATACTTGAAGCAAACTTGGCAACAAGGTGACTGCTTCAGCGGTTTGCTCTTTTCCGTGCTTCCCCTTTCAAAGAGCACGCCAAAACAAAAGGTGTTTGCCCCTCCTACTTATAGGCTTATTTGAAGAGGCATTGATTGACACGGTTTGGGCCACGGCGGGTGCGAAATTGGAGCCAGGGACTGCATTTCACAAGGTGAGTTACAGGGGCCTGTTAGCCCCTTCTCCCATGATACCTTATCGGGTGGCAAACCTCCTTCTGTGACCAAACAAGGCAGGATGAAAGGCCCCCTTGCCCTGGAGCTGAAATCCTAAACCATACCACCTTAGTTGATAAAAACACTTTTATCCCTGTTTATTCATCATAAAATGGATAAAAGTGGCGTGGAGGGGTCTGCTGGGCTTAGGTAAATCGAGGTTTCTGTCTGTTAGTGCCTCAGCTTTGATTCGTTATGGCTTTCAACTCACTTAGACTTGCCTTAGGTGGTTTATCTTCTGCCTGCTTCATTTAAGATGTCTGAAGGCTGATGTGGAGGTGTCTGATCCCCCATTTGGGTTCTCTGAGCTGGCAGCAGGGATAATTTAGACTTCCTACATCTGCCTCGGTTCTTCATCTGAATGAAGCCTTCCTCACTTCCAGCCCTCGGGGAGATGGTGAAGCTTTATTTAACTACGGTCTACTGAAACCTGCCGGTGAAAGAGACTGAGCAAAAGAAAGCACTTGTGCTCAAGGGTTGGTTTCTCACTATTGAAACAGATTTTTTGTTTACAAATGGTAAAAATGAAGGAATACCATTTTGTTCATCTTCTGGACCAATTGCCAACACAAACTGAGAGTCTCTCTCCATGACAAGCAGCAATTCTTACTGAATGGAAGATTAATTACATTTCCATTTGATCGTGTTTGTATCCACACCTGCAATATCACGTGGTATGAGGGGATTTTTAACCTATCGCTTTCTTGCCAAAAAAGAGGCCTGATTCACCGTCGTCTTAGACGATGAGAGGTGGTCTGTGTCTCCATGGATCAGAAGGAAACATCAGCTTCAAGTAGCACCAAGGGACACACCCCTGTGTCCTCACCCCAGAGGAAGTGACCTTGTAGTATGAAGGATTGCAATGACCAGTGTAATGCTTTGCAGATATGTGCGCTTGTGTATATAACCTTAATAAATCCAAATATGAGGCCAGCATGACTTGGAAGTATCCCCAGAATGTGGACCAAAGCAGGGTTTGAAAACAAATCTATCAGAGATTGAAAAGAAGAGGCTATGGGCTGATGTGGGCCCGGACCTCAAGCCCTGTTCCTGCCTTGCAAGCTGGGCTCCTTCCCACGCTAAGATCTCCCGGCTGGGAAGAGATGGTGACTTTCCACTTCTCTGGTACTTATCAAGAGCTTAATTTTCTGCCCTAAAATCCATTTTAAAAAAGTAAAAATGAGCAGGCAGTTACTTCAACACCTTCATGAAAAGATGTAGAAATATTATAAGCTGATTTCACTCATCTCCTTAAAGGGAAATAAATAGTCTGTGGTATAAATATGCAATTAAAAATACTAGCAATTAGAGAGACTCAAGGAACAAAATAGGACTTTGCTGTGAGGTAGAGCTGATTTCCCTTTGGTCTGGGCTTCTAATCTGAAACACTCTGACTCTAATCTTAATAGTTGGTGCTCAGCTTCTGGTTTTGTCGCGCAAATAAAATATCATGGGTCAGACTCTGGTGTCAAGTCAGATCTGCTTCAGACCTTCCCTGCATGCTGGTGGTGCTGGGGTATCCACGTCTGTAAACCTGCAGTACGCAGCAGTGAATGCTTTCGCATGGGTTGGCTTCATTTGTTCATGAACAAAGGATAAAGATGCCTCTTATGCCTATAGGTGCCTGTGTGCATGCAAAGAAGTGACAGCAGCAAGTTCAGAAGATGCTTTCAAGCCCACCCATTTCAGTTATGGGTGTTACAGTTTTGCAGGACATGCTGGCGGGTCTGAGCAATGCCCAAATCCACCTCCTTTGCCACTCAGTGCAAGCCAGCAGGTTGATGACTGTTCTTTTGGTGCAGCTGAGGATGGAGGGAAGAAACTGAAGTGACAGAAGATGCCCACCCAGCATGGCTCTCTGGAGAGCAAGACACACGTGGGGACGACAGTGCCTTTGACACTAATCTCTGCTCTGCCCATCTCCAGCTCAGTAATGGGCTGTCAGGCTTGTTTGGAGGCCTTTTCCCAGCGCCATAACCTGGGGCAGTAGAGCTTGGGGAAGTGTACACGACAGCGTAGAGATGGCGGCCAGTCCTGAATGCGAGTGGTCTTGTGCGGGCTGCAGCTGTAGGAGTACACTCTCCTTCCCTGCTCCATCTCATGGCTTTCTCACAAAAAACGGGGAGGCTTTGTTCCTGCTGCCTTCTGAGGTTAGCCCAGAGACCATGCTCTCCCAGTGCTGCTTGGAAGAGCCATACCTGGTGTAAGCTGAGACCTCGCCACCGCTAAAGATCAAACAGTCCCTGCTGTGGCCCTATTTCTTTAGTGCTATTTCATCTAGTACAGACTGAGGAGCCTCTGGAGCTGCAGCTCCAAATCCACAGTGTCCTTCAGGCTGTTTTGAACTCTAAGGCACTTCAGTGAATGCAAATACTTTTACAATTAACTTCCCAGTCCACATGTCCTGCTGCAGACAGTTGCTCAATGTTGGCCGTCGTGGCTGACAGTGTTTGCCCACCACTGTCTCTGTCATGCTTCTCTAGCTGATGTTTCAGAGGCCAACACATAGTATATGCTTCCATTAATTATTCCCGTGCCATGACTTTGGAGCCAGCTGCTACTTCCACACCAGTCCATGTGCTGAGGTGCAGCCGTATGGAATGGGCAGAAGTGACAGCAAATGGAGTTTTCAAGTCAGCTGGATTGGCTGACTAGATCCTTGTGCCCACAGCTGGCGTCAGTCACAAACCTGGAGTGCTTTAAAACCATTTTGTGCATTTTCTCCCTGCTCTCCATAATTCTTGACATATCTCAGTCATATTTCTAGTCTATTTTTGACACATTGTTAGTAAAACCAGAAGGTTAAATGGGCAGCAGCATCAAGGCTTTTGCTTTCCATTTGGGGATCAAAGGTCGGTGCAAAGCTCGGTGCAAAGCATGAAGGTGCCCAGACATTTTAAGCACTCTCTCCCACCTGCAGTAAACAATTACATGGGGCACAAAGCAGGGTCTTGTGCCCCCAACACATTACTTCCCCTCCATGGGAGAATTGTGAGCATGACTAAAGAATTGTTATTATCAGCAATTTTGTCTCGCCACTAATGCCTTTTGTCCATTAGTCATCGTGTACTCAGGTCCTTTCTAATGATAATAACATTCAGTGAGTGCTTTGGGTGCTTGGCTGTACATGGATGACCTGGGACACGTGTATAACTTTGCACACAAGCATTTGAATGAAGAGGAACTGGGCAGCCCAGATAGCTCTTTACCTGGGAAAACCTGCATGAATTTTACTGGCCTCTGAGCAGCGCCAGTTAAGTTGAGTTTATAAAGGATTGGGTGTTGGAGGGCAGTTGGCTTCTCAAAGATGGCTGTCTTAGCATACCCATTCCCTACGCTGCAGGCAAATGAATGCTGACTCAACCCTCTGAGCAGCCCATGTGTCCATGCCTCTTATCATCATCTTCTCTTAACTTTTGCTGTAACATCTGTGCTTGTACCCCAGTGAGAAGGCAATCTCCTTGGGCAGGAAGCACAACTGACCCAGAAATGGTTAATTACCCGAAACACCCTTTTCGTTGCTCTGAAAAGGATTTTCGCTTCCATGACTCCTGCTGGATGAAGCTAAGGCTCAGTGGAACGGCTCTGCAAACAAATAACCTGTGTTTGGGTTGAAGAAGACCTGCAGCAGTGCTGAGCTCCGGTGCTGCTCCTCTCCATTGACAGGACTGCAGGTAATGTCATGCCCCCTTTTGGAAGGAAGAAGAGAGTCAGTGATGCTATGGTGGATGGAGAGGATATAGCAAAGCAAGCCAACGGCAGATGGGTCCCTGAGATGCTCCTGGCTGCTAGTGGAGCCAAGGTGGGCTGCCAACCCCAGCTGGTCTGCAAGTCTTTCTGCATAATGATAATGCAAAGTTGAAGCTCTGTGCGTGCAGGGTAGACATGGGAACAAAGCAGCCTTACATGCTCCTGTTTTCCCTGGTTGTCCTTATTTCCACTTGTAGGGTGGCCAGTCTTTATAAACAAATGTAGGAGGCAGGCTCCCCCAGCGGGTCACGCCGGGTGACCCCAAACATGGGTAATGACGAAGAGTCGGCTGCCCTTGGCTCCTGTCGGGAGCTGGGAACAAGCTCGTTCCCAGGACTGCAGCCTGGGTGGGGGTGACAGAAGACAGCGCGACTCCTCTGCCCTGAGCAAACCCCAAGGCAGCGCACTGACTAATCTTGCTGGCATGCTGGGACAGACCCAGTTAAACTAGGACATCTGGGCATGTCAGTGATTCCTCCTGTCACACTGTACTTCAGCCCTGTCCCTTCTCCCGCGCTCCTGGGGACTTTGCTCGTAGCCTTGCAGAAATTATGATCCAGGCTCTTGTTCAAAAGCTTATAAGTGTATCTATCTGCTGTTGTCTTGCTCTCTGGAAGATTGTGTTTAACTGGCCATGAAGTGGGCTAGAAAGCTTGGGAGGTTTCACCTGCTGTAGGTCAAAAGGCAATAGAGAAGAACTGAATTTTCATTTAAAGCAGTGACCTGCTCTTCTGCGTGGCATCTGACCAGCAAAGTATGAAAAGGCAACACAGTCTGAGGCATGAATCTAGAAATGGGGGGCCCAATCCTTGATGCTACCACCTGTCTGCTTTTTGCTAGAGGCCTCCTGTGTCTCAGCTTCACAGCCTGTAATGTGCAGAACTGCCCCAAACATTGTTTTTAGGCATACCGCACGCTCTCTAACACTACTTGCTCTGAGAGCTCTTACAGTTTCTTCCCTAACTCTTTGCACTTCTTGTGCTCCGTCTGCATCTCCTCCAGGCCTTTAGCTGAAAGCATAGCAACATCTCCTGGAATTGGGTGGCTATTGCAAGTTCAGTTGTCAAAGTGCCATCCTTAAACAACGATCAATTCACTCAATTCAAGAGACTTTGGATTTGTTCCCGTTGTGTATGCACCAGGGATAGCGCAGAGGTAGGTGTGTCCAGCACATCTCATCTTTGTGAGGAGGAGGGAGGGACCAGCTATTGGAAACTGCCTCTTCATTATTCAGGTGTCCCTCAGGAAAGTTTATCACACCTAATGAGGGAGGTGACACTGTTAGGTGATGCGTTTAGAGGGAAACCAGAGGACTAGTGATACCACACCAAAGGAGACAGGAGGGATTCAGGAAGATAGAAAAGTGTGTGAGCTGCCAAATGTCTGGCTTTAAGAGCAAAGAGCTGGTCTCCTGTAAAGAAAACCAACTGGGATCATGGACAATGGGTATCCTTGAAATTGGATCAAGAAACCACCAAAAGAAGTCCTCTGCTCAGAAATAAGGCAAACTACCATCCTTGTTGACCTCCTTTGTAAGAGCAGACAGCACTGGAGGAAGAGGAAACTCAGGAGGGCAATAATTGCCACCTCTGAGGAAACGTAGAAGACAGCAGTAATTAGGTTGGGTAGGATTTGTCTCTCAACTGCAGTTTCACTGTTTCCAGTGGCTGCACATCACAGAATCACAGAATCGTTTTGGTTGGGAGAGACATTTAAGATCATCGAGTCCAACTGTTCCCCCAGCACTGCCAGGTCACCAATGAACCGTGTCCCTCAGCACCACATCAATAGGTCTGTTAAACCCCTCCAGGGATGGGGACTCCACCACTGCCCTGGGCAGCCTGGGCCATGGCTTGACAACCCTTTTGGGGAAGAATTTTTTTCTCATGTCCAGCCTAAACCTCCCCTGGCACAACCTGAGGCTGCTTTTTCTCATCCTGTCAGTTGCTCCTTGGGAGAATAGACCGACTCCTGCCTCTCACCAACCTCCTTTTGGGGAGTTGTTCAGAGCAAGATCTCCCCTGAACCTCCTTTTCTCCAGGCTAAACAGCTGCTGTGGGCAACACGGAAGTTCCCCCCAATCCCAAATTAATAAGCAAATTTCTGAAGCGGATGGTGCCAAATCTTTATACCACCTTTGCCACTTGAGGTTTGGTTGGACAACTTGGCCAACCTAGCCATGAGAGGGGCAACAGGCAGCCTTTGGTGAGACCACAAGCTGAGACGGTTCAGGTGGCCAATCCAATGGGGTTTTTTGTGAACTGGTGGCAAAGCTGGAGTTCAGGCTGTGTCAGTCTGATGATGGGATTTGTCATGATGTGAATGACCAAATCTTTCTTCCCATGTGGCATCTGAAGGGTGGGGGAAATCATCATTGCTTTCTACCTTTCTGGAGTTTTCTGAGCTTATTTCTCCTTCAAATAGAAAGGAAGGCAACAAAACCAAGATGTTATTAGTGGAAATTCCAAGAAATACATGTCATCAAAAAGGCATCGACCTCACCCAGGTTGGACAGCTCAAAACCCCTTGACCAAGATTTCACAACTCAAGTT
>NW_010427241.1:1220-17651 GCF_000710305.1 Buceros rhinoceros silvestris | reverse complement strand
CTGATTCTGGGCCTGCTGAGCCCTGGGCAGGGACAAGGAAGGGCTATGCCTTATTTAAACTGTAGCTGTGCTTTTTTGGAGAGAGGCATCTTTCTCCTTGTTTTATCAATTAACTGACGGGATCACATTGCAGAAAAATACAAGAACTGGGAAAGGGAGAGTGAGGATGTGCATGAATGTAGATTTCCTGTCTGTACAACAGTGAGCCCAAAGCCCAGCAGCATTAGCAGCCAAGTTATTTGTTTAATTTTAACTGCTGTCTTTGTTGTGTCTTGACTTGCTAATTAGTATTTTGAAGTGCTTGTAGAATAGTTTGGATGTATTCCTTCAGCTTTCACACACATCTCTATCGCTATTGCTATCACCTAAGTAACATCGTTTCTGCCTCCAGATGGGTTGAATTTCATAAGCTGGAGGAAAACTGTCGTCTTCGCTTATTCATGCACAGAGGGCTCCTATTTGCATAAGAAGAGATCAGGCTGTGGAGCAGCACTCCCTAAAGGCTGGGGAGAAGGGAACCTATGCTGGCAGAAGGGGAATAATAAGGCACAAACGTAGAAAAGCTGAATATTTGTGTTCCGCAGCTACCCCGGGTTTTTATACCCCATTTGCAGCATTCAGACTGCTCTGTGGAAATCACAGGCTTGGAACGCCACCGGCAGTCTCGGCTGGATTTCACCCAGCAATTGCCTTGGTGACATCTGCTGCAATTGGTACGATGCAGGGGTACTAAATGACTGGCTTGAAAATATAGGCATGGATTTCTGAATGATCACCGCGACTGGTGCGTTGTCATGTGGCAGGCTGCTAAATCCGGTACAGCAGTAATACTGACAGGCATGGACAAAGGTAGTGACAGGGCAGAGGGACCTGTTGGACCTGAACATCAGCCAAGGAATTTGTAGAATTGCCCCTGCAAGTAGATGAACTTTGAATTACACTGAGAGAGAACCTTAAACAATGGGGTTTTTGCAAGTGGTATCTGGTGGTTGTACAAAGGACAACCCCCACCCCCCTTATTTCACAGATCTCCATTTAGGTTTTTGAGTGCAGCTTTCTGTAGCTATTAAAAAACTTTTTCAGTGGTGGCAGATTTCAAAGCACGCAGTGCCCCCAGTTGCTATTTACATTCGGGAGGTTCTGCAAACGGAAGAACAAACACGTTTGTACGTGCACAGTTCTGGATCTTTAGCATGCAGAGGAACTTCCCAAACGTTTTGGGAGAACAAAGAGCCCTTTCCCTGGCTGTTTACAGATGACTTGCAAAGAATAAGTGAGAGGTTCAAGCATGGCTGAACCGAGAATCTGCTGAGAATTCAGATAAATGGTCTCAAACGCTGCTTTTTCCACAAGTTCTGCTTTGGAAGATGGAGAAGCAAGACATGTTGCAGGCTAACACTGTCCATCAAAGCAGTGGTGAGAAGGAAACCATGTCTCATTTCCATTCTCCCAACTTGCTCTTTACAGGTTGATTCTTTAAGTGTTATTGTTGCTGAAAGCTTTTTAGTGTTTAGGTTCCAGCTGTGATCTCGTGGGCTCTGATGAGTTTTTTGAGCTGAAAGGAGCTTGTGCGAGCAGTGTAGTGAAGACGATTGCTTGCATCTGTATGCCATTCGCACTGGGATGTGTCAGTCCATACGATGAATAATGCACGTATCAGCACCTTTGATTTTCCCAGTGTTGATTTTCGTCTCTTGCGTATCCTCAGTGGGGCAAAGTCTGATTTTCCAAATTTTCAAGGGTCTCCAAATGTATCTTCTGTGGTGAATGTATCTACTGCAGTGAAGAATATGGGGCTTCTTCCATAGCCGGGCTGGCTCCAAATCCCAGCATTGCCCATGTCTGCATCCAAAAGAGCTGAAAACAAAGTCATCTGTGAGGTGCCCTGCACATTCCCCGTCATCAGAGCTAGTAAGATAATGGTCCCATTAGGCCAAGGCCATAAAAAGAGGGTTTAAATCACAGGAATGTCACACTTCACCATAAGCAGTGGGGTTTTGTAAGCTTGTTTTACTTTTCCTGGTTTATGAATCTCTCATGTCCTAATCAGAAGGTGTTTGGGGCATTTCTTTCTTTGCAGGTGGGGTTACTGAGCCTGCGGGAATACTTGGCTCAGGCTTTGTGGCAGGCAAACCGAGTACTCGAATGCTATTTAAAAGAAAACAAAATCAAAGTAAAAATGCACCCTTTTTATGGAGGTGTTTCCGCACAGCTGGAGTAGTATATGCAGAAGCCTTCAGTGATGCTACAAAGCTTTTACAGGGCTTGCTAGTCTTTACCTATCTCTCTGCTGTGTTTTCAACTTGTGGAGAGAAGCTCCTTCAAACTCATGCTAACACCAGTGTGGTAGAGATGTATTCTGCTTCAGAAATATAGTTCAGGCCTTCTCCAGGCTCCAGCTTTGCCATAGCGGGAATGGCATCCTGAAGGGAGGGTGAAGCAACGGTGACTGCTTTCTCTAACGCATAGTTGTGCATTAGTCTCTAACATAAAATAAGTATCTTCACTGTCAGACGTAAGATATCATTTAATTTTTTCACCGTAGCTTGCTCTGGGGTGTCAGAGGTCCCCTGTGAAACGTCCACTAGACAAAAAAAAGAAAGGACAAAAGCGGTGCTTGTACTCTGCTGCCTTGACGTAACAAGGGAGAAGAATAATGAAGATCTTAAGTTTGCACCCCTGCTATAAGAGGCATTTTTAAAAACAACTTGATTCTCTCTACATCAGCTCCTAGCTTCACTCATTAATTTCTTAGGATACAGAAGTTGACTAAATTTGGTCCAACCTGATGTCACTTCAGTGGGAATGGTGCCACATCCATCTCTGTCCTGCATGGAATGGGGAGATCTTAGGGACAGATCAAAGCAGGTGTTGCTCTGACTTTTGTGGTCAGCTTTGGGAATGTGTCTCTTTTTGGTCTCCAGGCACAGTAAATAACCAAAATGTAGGTTGTTACGAAAACCCTCAGAAGCTTGAGACAAGGTAAACACCTTTCTAGACTGAAAGGTCAAGTGGTGGTGAAATAACCCTGGGGACAGGCTCGTCAGGCCAACTTCAGCTTGCTCGTGGGTGGTATTAACTGGGCTGTGGGTAGACAAAACCTTTGTCATTGCTTGCATTTAGTTTGTGGACTTTTCTGTAATTCAGTACCAGCAAAAGGAGAATTTCTGACCTGAAAGCCTGCTAGGGCTCCTGTCTGTTTTTTCTGGAGAAAAACCAGTTTATCCTACTGCCTACAGGGAGTCTGTGCTCCCATGCACAGCCCTTTGCATCTACTGCCTACACACGGTCACGACTGTAATCAGACTTCTTCTGGAAGGTGTGCCCGTATTCAGCGTGTGATTTTTGAGCTGAGAGAGGATGGCTGAGCTAGACTGAACCAAAACCTGCTCACGTGGTGTACAGTCATGTGATCCATTCATAATAATGTCTGGAGACCCAGGGGGACACAGAAGTCAACTGTCTGACAGCAGTGGTCTGCTTGCCCATTTTTCTGACAGTTTCCCTGTCAGGCTTTATTACACAGTCACTTCCAAGTCTGAGGGATGACAAAATGGATTAGCATATCCAAGCTAGATGACATTGAAAACAAACATCTTTCATCTGCTAAGCATCCCCTTTCGAAGCTATGTCCATCCTCATGGCTGCAAGGGCCTGTTGGAGGCCACACATTTTCTAGTGCTTCCTTCTGCTAAAAGACCAACATAGAGCTCATCCCAGAGCTGAGACAGGTACGTGCCAGTTGGAGCTCTTATCCTGGGATTGTCATCTCCCCTGCGTTTCTGCTCATGACCTTGCAGCCCACAAACTGTAGAGCTGGAGATAAGCAACTTGGAAGTGCTCTAGGGCTTACGCTTTCCCAACCATGAGGACATGAATAACTCATAATGCACTACAGTGCATTAATCAGCAAAGGCTGTAGAGGCCATTGGAGCCAGAGGGAACGTGCTCTATGGGGCTGAAATAGGTACAGCCAGGACCCTCAACCTCTTCCCTTCATGTAGGTGATGTTTTTGAAGTGATTTGAATTTAAACAGAGAAGCCTGCCGGCTGCCAGAGAGCATGTTTGCCTGAGGTGTTGTATCAGCACAACTGAGCAGTGAGGGAGTGAAGGAAGGACCAGCATGACCTACATCTGCTGATGGTTTGTCAGGTAGAGGTTTCCTTACTCCAGACTGCTGTATTGATGAGATTAGTCTTGCTAGAATTTGAATTAGTTCATCTCCAATCAACTTCTGTTAATAAGCACATCTGTAAGTGCAGATGAAGATCCAAACCCACCTACAGAGTCCAAAGATGAGCCACCAGTTAGAAGACAGGTTTGTCTAAATTGAGATCAGTTGTCAGCTGAGGTGCCATCTCTGTGTTTGCCGGCTGTTCCCTGTCGATGGGTGGATTAAATCAGCTCATTCGCCGTAGCTTACATCTGCACTGATACCAGGGGCACGCTCTCCACCCTCCACAAAGTACCGCAAGCAAATGAAGCTTAGACCCTCACCCACAGTAACTTGGTGTAGGTCAGCAAGATGTCAGCACCCACAGATCTATGAATAAAGATTGGGAGCACGTTCATGTTGGTTAACACAATCTCTCTGCTGATCATCACCATGTTTCGTGTTTCTGCTGCAACCTGATGTGTATTTGCAGGCTTGTGGTCTATGACACGAGTAATTTGCTGCAGGGTGCTTGGGATGTTCCCTGTACATGTCAGAGTATCCCTGTGTGCTGGCAGCCATCGGGGTGGAAATGCCATGCTTGTGAAAGGGCTGGATTTGACTCTTGCATCAAGGTCCCACGTCCTCCTCCACCACCGGCGCAGATATGCCAATATAGCATTGTAAAGACAAAGTCATCCAGATGATGTCTAACACTTGCCCATGACAATGCTTCTTGATACTGCTATCTACAGCACCTCGGCTGGGATCGAACATCGCGGAATGTGCATTTCAACCCGCTTGAACAATCAGGCTTGTTCCAGCACCAACAGTAACAGTAATTTTTCTAGACAGAATTGACATTATAAATCAATTGTTGGTTAATTTGCTGTTTTCTCAACACCATTGATCCTATAACTATGTCCTTAAGCAGCAGTGCCTGCACATAAACTATCCAGCAGTAAAATTATAACTCCATTTGGATGCAGAGCACAGCCTTCTTATCACCAGACTTCCAATCCAGTCAAGAATTTCAGGGTTGTTCCTGCAAAAACAGCTCATCTGCTTGAGTGAGCATACAAGGGCTGTCCATCAGCATCGTACACAGAAGTGTAAGTGCTCACCATCCTGAGCTGGGGGGCAGGTTGGGGAAAATCTGTCTTTTCAAAGCCATACAAACCCATCTCACAGGGAGCGCTTTCTGGAGCTCAGAGCGATGCAAATGAGCCCAAGCGTTATCTCCATCTCCGATCAGCAGCGCTGGCTCAGCTTATTCAGACCTTTACCTTGCTCCAATGAGACAGAGCCAAAAGACATCCGGATTTGCTGCTTTTGATAAAGACATTCAGCCAATTTACAGCTACTTGAGTGTTTTGAGGAAGACATTAAAACAGTGCAAGTTTTAATGCTCCTAGTAGCAGGACCATGTGCGTGAGTCATGAAGATGCTGGTCTTCAGCTCAGTGGGTTTCAATCTCTCTTTGAAAGGCTCTCCTCCAAAATTTTTGCAGCTGTATTTGATCATACCTCTGCCTTTCCCACCCTAGCCTTACGGCAATGCAACCTGTCCCTACACAGGCACTGTAGGGAGCTGCTCCTGGCAAAGCTTCTGGGCAAAAAATGAAGGATAGTGGGTGAAAAGCACAGGAATATCCCTCCCAGAGGGATCAGCCGTGTGCAAAAACGGGGAGCTTGGAGAGTAATACTGAAACAGGACAAGAGCCCATGTCATGAAGCTGCTGAAGGAGAGAGCAGAGCTATGACACAGCGATGGGGTTTTTTTGAATTTAAGAGTTAGCCTTCCTCCTCCAAGACCTTTTCTCACCTCACTGTGACAGGTTACAAATGGAGGTTAAGAAGACGATTATTAAACTTGGCCACTCGTATCCACTTCAGGAATAAAAAAAAACTTTCAAAACAAATTATTTCATCTCAGCAGGATTTTAT
The DNA here is from genome assembly GCF_000710305.1 of Buceros rhinoceros silvestris. Classification (NCBI taxonomy): domain Eukaryota; kingdom Metazoa; phylum Chordata; class Aves; order Bucerotiformes; family Bucerotidae; genus Buceros; species Buceros rhinoceros. The sequence goes on along the minus strand of NW_010427241.1, from coordinate 11,551 downwards.
TCTTTCCCAGGCATTTGGTTAAATAAATGCTTTTCTCTGGGTGCAAAACTGAACGTTCACAGTAAATCTGTCATCCAGAAATCACTTCCAATGGACGAGCCACTGAGTGGCCATAGCAAAACATCCCCAGACACGCAGGTATAATTATGCTTATTTTTCTTATTAAAAGTCTGCTTTTGATATATAACCCTCTCTCACCTATACCTGTGTGTTTTTATGCACACACAGGCACAGATACGTATAGGAATACAGGACTGTTTATTCCTAAAGCTTAAAGCACCTTTTAAATCATGCGATGATATGTAAATACTCTTCTCAGAGGACCACAGTCATGGCTGAAACACTAGGTCTTCTCCCACCAGCAGGGATGTGAATACTGAAACGCAGCTGGCTTGGACCTGGCACAGGGCCTAAAAAGATGGCAAGAGAGGGATGTGTAGATCTTGGTTCTGTACATTTCCAAGTCACTCTAGCTAAGTCATGTTTATTTGGGAGCTGAGAAGTGGGAGAATAAGATTTCTACTCCAAATGTACACGCCCAGAGCACCAGACCTTTGATTATGCAAAGTACTGGAGCCAGCTTCCTCCTGACTTTTCAGATAAGAGGTTTCTGAGAGATTACAGCAAGCAGAATTTGGCACCTGGCTCTGTTGGCACGAAGGGCCTTTTTTTTTTTTTTGCCCACGCAGACTCCTGCCATGGAAATTTGTGCTTATCCAAGGATCCACCCAAGCGGATCCAGTTGCCACATCAGCAGATTAGTGCCTACAAAAGAACAGCAACGCTGGGTAGAAACTAAGTATCTCCCAAAGCCCGTGAGCTGAATCATGAGGGTGCTTATTTGTCCTCTTGATCTCACATGGGAAAAGCTGGCTTAAGACCCATTTCACTCCAGTCCCTCCGGCTTCAGGAGCTGGAAGGGCAGTGAGCAAGCCTTCCTCCTCCAGAGCTGGGTGTTGCTGGAGGCTGTTTTACCACAGAACAAACTGGTTATGTGTGTGCGAGTGATACCTAGGCTGTGGCAAATTGCAGGAACCATCAGAAATTCAGCAAGCTCTCTAATACCGACTTGGCAGCCTGCAAATAACTTTCACTGTCTGCTAATTAGACAAAAATACAGCCTTACTTTCCTCCTTTGCAATCTTGTAGTGGCTGGTTGTAGCAAGGCAGCTGGTAATCGAGGCAAGGGAACCTTACCCAGAGAGAAGCAGGACAGGGCTGCCTCCAGACATGGGCAGCTCCTGCTCTTGAACGCTTTCATATCCAAAGGGCTGAATTTAGCTGAAATCAGATCTATAAAAAGTCTTAAGTTCCTATGGATACAGTGAATTGCTGCATGAGACGTGCAGAATATGTCTTCGGGGACTTTGGGAGAGGTAAACCTCAGTAGTAGAACCTTGGGTGGAGGCTTTGGAAATTGCTGTGATGTTGGGTTAATGCTGCTAATTGAAGCAAAAGCTAAAGCTAATACAAGCTTCAAGGGGAGGGGTTACCCAAGGGTAAATCTTGGAGATAAGTAGGATGCTTTCTCTATACTTCAGTGTTTACAGGGAGGAAAGACTTCATAGCTGTGTATTTACTGTGACTGTACAGGAGGGAGAGCACCATCTGAAGAAATATATGCAGGCTTTCTTCTCCAAGGAGAAAATAGGATCGAGACAAAAATGACCTAAATAAACATTGGAAGATCATAAGAAACTATTCCTTGGAGGCAGAGAGAATATATACGTGCAGATAGGGGTTATATGCAAAAGTTGAGTATTGTTATTTGGGGAGTTTCAGCGCATCGAAGGAGCCTGGTATCAGTCCTGGAATAAAATCAGGAGAAACATTGTCAGAGAAGAAGTAGAGGGGGTGAGAGAAATTTATCTATCTATCTGGGCTGGGGAAGGTACAATGGACTCTCCAGTAGTAAACAGTGAGGTGGGTTCTGGCTTTTCCATATTTTGCTCACTGGGCTCCAGAGAGTGCGACTCCTCTCTGCCTAGATGCTTGTGACTGATGGAGAGACAGGTAAGTAGACTTTGTGGTGGGGCCAGAAGATTTTATAATAATCTATTGGGTCTGTATGGGCTCAGTTTTCTATTACGAGCATAGACTAAGGTAACTGCACTTGTATCGGCTCTATCCCCGTATTGGACCAGTCTGCTGCTGCCAGCCCGCTGTATCAGCTCTCAGGCATGATGACAGACCCTGTTGTACAAAAACCCAGCATCAGGTAGAAATGACAGCACTGATGGGCCTCCTCCAGCTGGCACAACCTGCCACTTCCCTGGGGAAGAGGTGCAGCAGTGGGGCAGTGAATGAGCACTCGGCGCAAAGCTCTGGGCTGTAAATACACATTGCAGATCAGAACATGTTCCACCTTTCTGCACCCAGGAGCGCATGTGGTCTATTTTAAGTTTCTAGATTAATATTTTAGCTGCTTTGCAGCTGAAACATTAGACTTTTTGGACATTCTTAACCACGCAGATGCCAGGTGGTATCTGTGGGCTCTGTATGGTTTGCTGGAGATCCCAGATGGGAAAGCGGCCCTGAGCCTAAGCCCAGAGATCCCAAATGGAGCTACACCAGATGGGGGAGTTGGTTGTCTGCCACGTGGGAGCTGTTGTGGGCACAACACTGGACCCACAAGGAGTTCAGTCTACAGTTGGTCTATGTATTTGCCCTGGGCCCTGCAAGGAATAGGAGATGACAGAAATGTTCATAAACCCAAAGAATAATTTGGGAAGGATAAAGCCAATGAAGCAAATTAAGTGATGGAATGTAAGAATACTTAAGCATATATACACCAAGGAGCACTGGTCTTAGAGTGTAAATGAAATGGGTATCATAATACATCAGTTTGGGAACAGAATTTAGGGTTTATTGGAAAAAAAAAAAACAACAGAAAAAGAAAAACCCAGGGCAGAATTTGCTTGCTCCTCCTCACCTCTGTTTTTTACTGCAGGTAAATCAGATTGCAAGAGGGAATGTGAAGCTTCTGAAATTATTGGGTAATAATTTTGGTAAAAAATAGAGGGTGAAAAATCATCAATGAACTGCTGGAAGCATAAGCTGGACACTTGTGGCTGAATTGCGGCAGAAAGAGGACGGGGTCCTAAGCAGACTGCCAGTCCTCACGTTCCCGTGTGAAGACAGTGTAAGAACTAAATACGGCTTCAAGACAGTGGCTGGATTAAATATATCACCTTCAGAGGCACCAGAGTGCTTTCCGTGGGCATGAATTAACATTGCAAGGTACAAAGAGCAAATTAGCTTTTAAAAACGGACCAGTGTGCCTCAGTTCAGCTTGTTTGCTTCTCCCCGTCAGCTTGGCTGGATGCTAATGGCATGTCAGGTGGTGGCTTGTTCATGTGTGCTGGCCCCACCGGTCCAGTGGGGCTTGAAATAATTGCTGAGCTGTATTTTAGGTTCAGGTTCCTCCAGTTCTCAAGCCCGAGCCTGACAGCACCACTCTGTTGGCACAGTATAGGTGAGTCACTTGGTCATACAGGCTGAATTCCCCTGCTCTGGGCCAGCAGTTTGGCTTCCAAAAAATGGATGCAGTGAGCAAAATCTGCCCTGGTGGAATTTTCTTTATTCATGGCAATAAAAAACCCCCCTAAATCCTGTCTCCATGATGATATGCTGTGATATCCTTTCCAGTTACAGTCTGTGGTTGGTGCTTGCTGGCATACATCCTCTTCGGATATTCAGAAAAAACAAAAGTGTTTGGATGGCAAGGAGTTTTGGGTGGCCCAAAGTGTTCACACGGCCTTTTTTTTTGTGCTGCTGCTTGGCCAGCCCAAGTTGTTGAGCATCTCTGTAACAATCTCCCTCTCTTTCTTCAATTCCGTCACTTAGGCTGTCATAGCTAATATTTAACAATACTTCAGTATAGCTCTGACTGGGGGGGAGCAGTCCCAGCCTGGAAGACCAGGTTTGGCCCTGAGATGCTCTTTCAGGTAGCTGCTGCCTGTTGAAAACTAAAGGGAAAAACAGGCTTATGTCGCACACAAAGTACTAATGAGAGGCTTTCCTGGATCCTCTGTTTATCTGGCCAGAGCCTGTTGACCACAAGTTCAAAGAGATACGAGGCCATTCTCAAGGAGATGCTTCACTAGAGAGAAATTCTGCAAGGACTGTGTTGGACCCCAGAATTTTGTTTGTGTTTTGAACATCTCCTTTTCCTCTCTCTGCTTTGTTTGCTGCAGCTTGTGGGGGCCCTTCAGGGCCCGGGTCTGCCAGGACATTCCCCAGTACCTCTCACGGTGAAGCCTTTGGAAGGCTTTGCATGAAAAACATGGGAAGAAGTGGGAGATTTAGATACCTTTCACCAACTGAAAGACCAACCAAGCGTGTTGCAATGCTCTGCATTTCAGGGCTGTGTTGGGCTGACACATTGCATGGTCACAGAAGGGCTCTCCATGCTAAAGAAGACATAATAAAAGTCCATTGCTGGAGTTACCACCTGGGGAGAAAGCTGCAAAACTGCCTTTGCTGCGAAGTGGGGAGGTGCTTCCACGCTCCTCTGGGGGAAATTGTCCCAATCCCTCTTGATCTCACGCCGATGGTCCCAGGGCCATGGTAACCAGTTGTCTTTCCAGGGGACACTGCTGCCAGTGGATGGTTTATAAGGTGTCTAAGAAATAACACCATGCAGCCTAAAACTCTCAGTCCACCAAGAAAAATCTCAAACAGCCACATGAATTATTTTTGTGTGGATATTCTCATGATGGATTTATTTGCTGATGTTTCCTCATCTCCTTATTGTGCTTTTTATATACAGTCGATGTTTATGGGCTACCTCTGTGCAACCCTACATGGGCAGAAAGCAGCAGCTGCAATGAAGCGTGACCCGAGCTCAAGTCTTACAGTTCCCTGGGCCATGCAGATGGTGTCATGCCGGGCAGAAGGAGCAGAGGTGGCACCAGAGAGGAGGCCAAGGAGGCAGAAAATCTTTCCACGAGTGATTATAATGGGGAGATGGAGGCAAGGAGGAAGAAAACCTTTGCAGGTGCTCCAGGGGAAAGGGGAATAGCTGTGGGGTGCACTGCGGTAAGGGAAGGGGAACGGGCTGTGCATCAGCATCCTGATGGCAGAGCTGCGGGCACCGGCTGAACTGGCATTGGCACACCAAGCCATGCCCAGGACAGGAGGAATCATTGCAATCTCTGTGCAGCAGCAGAGGAGCAGAAGCAGCTCAGCCTCTTCCCCAGGAAACGGCATTTGCAAAAATAGAAAGCTGGAAATGCCACCACACAGCAGCTAAATATAGCCTCACCGATAGACGAGCCGCAGCGCTCGCTCCAAAAACAGGGGTGGTGAAGGGGGGGACGCTCCCTGCCAAGGTAATGTGGGACGGAGGGAGAGGTGGCGGAGCCCCTCCACTGGGCACCACAGGAGGCATTGCTGGCAGGACGCTAGCTGTGAGCATGAGATGCACAGGCAGGGGTGTTGCTTGGAGATGAAACATGCCTCAGTGTGAAAAAATGTCCCAGCTTTCCATTAAAATCGTGTTTTCTTCCCTAATGCTTTACAATGCGATTAGAAGCACTAAAGTTTTCCCCCAAGACTAACGTCTACAGTAAAATATCATGTCCCAAAGGAAGGGTTTAAATGGCTTTGCTCACTAAATGCTGGCTGATGCTGGCAGCTGGGAGCACACTAGGGTTTGCCAGGGCCAGGATGCTGCCGTGGCCAGGTCTGCTCACCAGGAAAACAGGACATAGGCACGGTTGGGCTGCTCTTCTGTAGGGCTGATAATGTGGAGATGCTTGGCATTCCACTGCCCACAAAAAAACCCTTTATTATAAGTTGTACATTTGCCAAATGTTGGTTTGGGGACTAATTCCTCAAAGGCACAGAGGTGGAGGAGAGTGACACCCACCCGCCAAAGATGCTGGTGGTGTGGCTGGAGCTGAGGGTCATCACGTTCACTGGCCATCAGCTGTGGTGGCTCTAAGAGCAGTGACGTCTCCTAGAGTGAGGTCCACCTTGGGACTGGTATCACAGCACAAGAGGGAATTTGGGGCTGTTATAGGGTTGCAAGGTCTGGCGCTAGGACATCCCAGAACTCAGATTGCCTGGGCATCCTGAGCTTGATCTTCTTGTCATACTGGACTTTATCTTCTTGTGGATAAGTATTAAAACTAGTTATTACAGGTTGCAATGTTGATTTTTTCCATTTGGTAAATGGGGAGTCACTCAATAGTCCTTCTTATCCTTCTCCTCAGTGTGTTACTTTCTATGTCATCAACCAAAGAGTGTCTGGACATGGCACTGAGTACAGAAGTCCTGCGTTTGGGTTATTCCACCAGAATATCAAAATGATGCACAAACATTAGTGAGCTGCAAGCATTGTAATCCTGTATAATCAGATGCGGAAATTAGGCAGGGGTGATGCCTTTTGCAGCTACAGATCTGAGGAGCAGAGATTAATGCCAGAGGTGTCTAGTAATTTCCAGTGCTTAGTTTAAGATAACGAGAAGTTAACTTTTTAATTTAATTTTATTTAATTGCTCATGCCTAGCAATTCAGCTGCACTTCACTGGTTCAAACTGCTGTGGAAGCAATAGCTAAACCAAAAACTCTCCACACCTTGAAGTAAAGCTCATTTTAGGGGACTGAACTGGGATCTAAAGAGAAGGCGCTTGTTCATGGCTCATACGTGCTCCCACCACTTTTGGATGCAATGTTGTTCTTCTCCTGAAGGCTCAAGAGTCATTTTGTCTGCCTTGAAACAAATCAATCACACCAGTAGAGCCCATCATCACCTGCTTGTACTTCTTTTCATCTCAGAGACGAATCACGTGCATTAAGACGTGTAAAGATAGCTACAGGTCAAGGTCACCTGGCCAGGGCTCAGTACAGCTCCCCAACACTTGGTGTTTCTGAGATGGGGAGTTGAGCTCTGGCTGAGCCTTGTCTCTCTCAGCACTTGGCACCTCAGCCCAGCAAACTGGCAAAACCATCTTTTTTTCCCACAGGATTTTGTCTCTGCCAGTATATTCAAATCTTGTCGGCTTTTTTCAATATCTTTCCAGCTCTGCTGGTTTTCTGTTGGATTTTCTGTACCCTCCTCAGACTTTGTGTGCAAAGTTTTGCCTGGGTCTGTTATTTCTTCTCGTCCGAAAGATCCCCCGTCCACACCAGTGGGGTTAACGCTGGTATTTTCCCTCTTTCCATCAAACTTCCTGAACTTAATGTCCCCACGAGGTCACAGGGCATGGTGAGCAGGGAGTACCCTTTTGCCATAAGCAGAAGTAAAACAGAATATCCCAAACCCCAAATAAATCCAAATAAAGTGTAACTTCAGACATCTCCGATTGGAGCAAACTTCCGAGCCTTGGACTCACCTCACGGTGATGCACATTGCTTTGATACACATCTTTATACATCTCTACATGCATATAGAAACCCTGTTCTTTAATCCCTCCTTCAGCAGCAAGCTGTTTCTCTTCTCCCAGGGGATCCAGATGGTGCTGAAATCTTCAGAGCTTTGGGGGTTTGCTTGTTTGCTTATTTTTAGACAACTTCCCACACTTGGCCCTAATCAGGATGCCTCAGCATTTCCATTTACCAAACAATCTCACTTTTTGCTTAGTTCTTGTCCCTGCTGCCGGCCCCCTTCCCAAGCAGGTCTGCAATGAATTGTCACGGTTTATTATTAGTGCTGGTGCTGAAGTTCATTCTCTAAATCTCTGTTGTTCTTATCAAAATAATATGCAATTTCCTCTGTGTTGTGATCTCAGTTAGTTGCCTCCCTCCACACTGGATCAAGACTGAGTTTTCCAAGGAAGCTTGACTATTAAAAATTGTAAGAGAGAACCACTGATCTCATGTGCTGCTGGAAGATGGCTCCTACAAAAGAGCTGCACATTTCCCCACAACCTCCAGCAACACTCTCCTGTGCCACTTGCAGCACCCAGCTGTCCTCGGTGCTGGCTTCTCCCACCTGAGACAAAGAAAGTATAGAGTGAGTCTTCTTCCCCAGTCTTTGCTCTTTAATGACCCTCCGTGAAGAGAGAGTTGGGTGGGTGCTGCGGATGAAGAGGGGCAGTGGCAGAGAAGGACTCCATCTGCTGTTCTGCTCTGCTTTTCTGTTGGATTTGTTCAGATTCCAGTCTTCTTCCCAGGAGTTTTCCTGAGGTGCCCAAGCTGCCCTACATTAGCATTGGGATTTTCCTCTCATATTCCTAAGAAACTGATTTGGTGGAACAGGGGAGAGATCTTTCTTTGACACGCGCCAACAAAATTCATCTCCCTGAAGGCAGCAACAGCAGCTGCAACGCCTGCACAGCACAATGCGAGCACCCTTCCCACGTCCCAGTTCTCCCTTCAATCAACCCACAAGAACAAAATGTTTTCACCAAATAAGAAATGCTGAAAAGGCCGGTCCCTGCAGACTCACAACAAAGGCGAGAAAAATGCTAAGTGGATTATTATCTTCCTTTCCTCTCACAGGCCCTTCTGTGAGGCTCTAGCAATTAACGATGATGCTGGGGAAAAAGTTAGATGGAAATTAATCTGACTGGGGGAAATTACCACCCAGAGGTTTTTGGGCTTTTTGTGATGCTGTGTAAATTCCCCTTGCTCAGCTTAAACTCTTTTAACCAAACGCATTACTTTGACAACACATTTTAATAGCTGGTGTTAAAAAAACCATGCTGTAAAAATGTTTCCAGCTAGCTCTGATCCTAGCCTGTATAACTCCTGCTGGTCTTGAAACCAAATTCCTGGACCTGGATACTCTCCTGACCCTCTTCCTCAGCTCCCCCAGCAACCCTCCATTGCCAGTGACATAAAGCTCCAAGTGAGACGTACAGCCCGAGAGGATGAATCACGTGCTTGATGTTCATATACTCCTGTCATTTCCATTCCAGTGAAAACAAACCCATGATCCCGACCTACCATTCATGCCATTTGAAGCAGCCTGCATGCGGGAGCTGTCTTCTCTCACTCCTACCATGGTGAAGAAGGTCTGTGTGTGTAGTCCTCCAAGTAACCATCTCCTTCTCCAGCAGCAGGAGGGGCCAGCTGAGTGTTGGCTGACCTGATGTTCCTTCTAATGGCGTTATCCAATGCCTGTAATTCCATTTCCACGAGAACTGGGTTTGATCAGGTGGAGAAGAAGCCTTTGAGCACATGCAGCCACCTATCTAGGGACCTGTTTTGTGCTCTGTGACCCCCATAGCAGCTCCTTCACACCTCTGTCCTAGGAGGGATCCACCATTACCCAGCCTGGCTAATGGGACCTGGATGCCCTGCATTGAATGGAGTAGCCTAGAGATAGGGCAGGTGTCTTATTCAGTGCTGGTACCTACTGGATTACACATTTCTGCTGGAAATATTTTGCCTGAGAGGTCCTGGACATAGCAGTTGCCTTTTCACAGCTATGTTATTTGGTGGCATTTCACTGAGAGTGGCTGATAGGCTCAGAGCCTGGTTTCCATCAGCCCTAACCAGTGAACCAAAGTTTACAGAACAAAATCTGGACCAGGGTGTTCGACACTGCAGGCTGGACAGAGGTATTTCCTTCTGGCTCTCAGTGTCATTTGCTCCTTCTCACACGATAGTCTCTTCCTCTTTCATTTTTTTGCTTCCTTTACACTTAATTATCTTTGTGCCCCTGTGTAGTCTTACACCATCAATTAAAACAGTGATCAATAACAGATCTTGAACAAATCCATTAGTAACCTCCTTCCACCCTGATACTTTCCTTGATAAATGCAACGCATGATCTCTTTCCTAAACAGTTTCTCATCTATCAGACTATCTCATCTCCAAGCTCATTTTGCCGGTAATTACGGTCGCTCTCTGTTTTGAAAATTTCACTGTAGCAATAGCTGGGGTCAGAGTATCAGTCCAGCCCGTCCCTGCTGAGGACAGTGGTAGCAACCTGGTTCACAGGAAAGTGAGCAGTATGTTTTAAATGCCAGAGCTGAGTGATTTAATACTTTCCTTCTACTTCCAGTTTTGTTTTCAGTAAATTAGATTTTCCTGGGAGAACGGCCATTTCCTCTTTTGCTCTACTGTTTTCTGCAGAAAGTACCGTATTTTTAAGCACAGTGAACATTCCTAGTCTCTCTTGGGCACTTCTTTGGTGTATCATTTATGTCATCTTACATTCTTTAATCGTAAATATGGTCTTTCATGGCTAGTTTCAAGCTGGAATTTCTCTCTAGATATTTATTCCAAGGTTTCAAAAAATGCATGTATGAATCTAGAAGGTAGACTGCAAGGTTCGGTGCAGGAGGTGGACAGCTGGGGTTACTATCACGATAGGACCAATGTCATAACACAGCAGATAAATTTTATATCTCATAAGGGAGAATTAAATGGGAAAG
>NW_010427241.1:0-1122 GCF_000710305.1 Buceros rhinoceros silvestris | reverse complement strand
AAGAGTGAGGGCTGGGGGAGGTTTTGAGAAACCCGCCCTGCTGGCTGTTCAGTTAGAGGCCATCACAGTATCTGATACATGCAGACAGCAGAGACGAAGCGTGCCGGCCAACTAAAAGACTCTTTTGTGATGTTTTGCTGTACTGTTTGGCAAGGCTGCCCTCACTTCACATCCTGCCTCCCTTGCTGAGGCACTGGGGTGGAAAAATCAGCTGCAGAGGATCCAAACGGTAGGGAGGGATTTAAACACCCCAAAGTCTTGTTTTTAATAGCTGAACAAATGGGCAACAGTCGATGCCCTGAACCCTCCATCATTCATCCTAATTAAGTCATGTAATGTTATTAATAAGCAGGGATGCTTAGCTGAGCCCCTGGGGAATGCCAAAATCACGTTCCCTTTCACTCCAGTATTTAAAAGTCTATCGCAATGGAAAAATCTCACTCGCCAACTTCGTGGTGATATTGTAAAACAATCGTATCAGACCAGCTTATAGGAGAGATGCTCACCTGTCATGAAGAAGGGGACACCAGCAGTGTGCCCAGGTGGCCAAGAAGGCCAACAGCATCCTGGCTTGTATCAGCAATATAGAGTTTCTTCCCCACTGGCGTTGTCCAGGCGTGTCCCAGGCTGCCCAGGGCAGTGGTGGAGTCCCCATTCCTGGAGGGGTTTAACAGACATGTCAAGGTATGTGATGCTAAGCGACATGGTTCAGTGGTGACCTGGCAGTGCTGGGGGAGCAGGTGGACTTGATGATCTTGGAGGTCTCTTCCAACCCAAACAATTCTGTGATTCTGAGCAAACATATCCTGAGCTGAATGTCCTTCTGGGCTGGGCTGGGTGGGCTGGGAGCATGTTTCGAGGGAGGGTGGAGAGGGCAGCGTGACCTCGGGTGCACAGGAGGACTCGGTACCCCCGGCCCACAGGAATCAGTGGCACAGCAAACACCTTCAGATGCATTTAGTTTCCTTGGTTTTCAATGGGTCTGTCTGTGGGAATTCAAAATTACTGCAGCAAAGCCACCCGCAGGTCTCTAAATTGACGGGAATGATGGAGTTACTGTGGCCTGTGTGGCTCAGGGCACGGGATTTCACCTCGTGAGGTAGCATCACACTGGGGAAGGGA
>NW_010427240.1:36085-49136 GCF_000710305.1 Buceros rhinoceros silvestris | reverse complement strand
GCGCCCGTGTGAGGTTTCACCGTCAGCGCCGCCGCTGCGAGGTTCGGTCAGGCCGGGCCGGCGGAGAGGGCCGTGAGCGGCCGCCCTGCTGCCGCTGCTGGGGAGCGGGAGAGAGGAACAGTTCGTCTGCGTAAACAGAAGAGGGATGGAGACGCTGCAAGGCGAGTGAGGACGGAGTTTTGGTACAGGATAGCATTAGGCAAAGAAGGAGAAGAATTAAGATGCAGGAATTTGTTTTTCTGGCAATACCATTGAAGTAGTGGTTGGACTGCATGAGTAAGAGTTGCCTCGAAGCGGGAAAGTCATATTGCTACAGGCCAAGACACACGAAGATAAAGCTGTCAGAAAGTCCTCACCATTTCTTGAAACGGACCTTGTTTTACTTTTTATCCTCAGATGTTACCTAGTACTCAGACAGCTGACTTAAACATATACAGAGATCCCCGAATGTATGCAGTCTTACATGGTTCTCCTAAAATATTAAGCATGGTAATAAATACCCACCTTTCTGCAATGTCAGATGGCTTGGCTGGTGCAGAAGAGTCCTTGAAATGTGAGACCAGCAACTGAATATGGGTACTGGTGCCAGACATCTTGCTGTCAAAGCCAAATTTTTCAGAACTGGGTTTGAGAAGGCCACTTCATTTTCAACAGTCCCTACTGTCTGGAAACTTTGCTAGATTTTGACAGGTCATGCGCTTTGTTCCACCCTTGGTAAAAGTTAACATTCTTTAAATATTTCGAGGTTTTTTGGGGGGTGGGAGAAATGGCAAGAGTGCTAGCAATTGAAAAGGTGTGTGAGTGCGTGCATGTACACAGTACTGTGATGAACACAGGCTACTTCTGTTTCTGTGTGGTATCATTTTTGATCCCTTTATATTCATGTAAGCATAAATACCTATCTACAAAGGGGTGGATAGGCAGTTGCTCATAATGAATCAGATTTTAGGTGGTACTACAGGGACTTCCATACCTGGAGTAAAACATCATAGTTGAATGAAGCCATCACCGCTGCCAGGAGAAGCAGCCGTGCCCTCCCCTTGCTCACTGTTCAGTCTGGCCTTTGCATCAGCCTCACTTTTAAAGTGGTGCAATTGCTTGTGCTGCCATGTGGTTAGACTGGGGAGTAGGTCTATGTCAAAACTAAACCTACCCCTCTTCTGCGGTTCTCAAAAAAACCCCCACCAACCAAGCCTATCAAAGTTTGAGTTAAAGATTGGAGAGACATCAGGACTGCTTCCTGAAAAACAGGGCAATTTGCAAAACTCTGGGGTTATTGGTATGAAATTTAGAATGAGGAAATAGATAATTCAGTAGTGTTTGGCAGCCTTTATGCTTAATAGCATAGTGTTAATAGCAAGGAATCATTTTTTATAGTCTGATCAGCACCAGCTCACTTCAGTCTCAGACTAGCTGCTGTGAAGTTGGATAGAAAGCTCATATTCACAACAGTCATACGTTGTGTGTTTGACACACAAATCAGAACTTTTTTGAATTCATGTAAAAATCCAGGATGAAAAAGATGTTTCCTTCTACCCCTCTGGAAACATCGGATATTTCACTTTACAGTATCAAACCTAATGCATTTGTACCTGCATTAACTACACGGTCAGGTACATGCATTTGAGATGTGCCATTAGGGCGAAGAACCTGAGCAGCTGAAAGATGGCAACCACAACAGGGAAAAACCCTAAATCTAAGCTTGTATTTTACATAGTTCATTTTATACATTTTATATGGTAAGAATTCCTTCTCTTTTTCTTTCATAGTTGTCTAGTCTTTTCCTGCCATAGGTACCTAATGCAAATTACTTGTTTGAATTAGAACTCTTTTTAGAAGGAGAGTGGGATGTCACATTTCAGTTAGCATCTTCTGAATTTTGTGTGTCAGTCATGTTCTGTCCTTCCTGTATTCATCCTCCAAATCCAGAAAAAACAAGGGCAAAGATCTTCTGCGCTAGCGTATAAAAGGGCTGCAACAATAGAAATCTGACCTTTTCTCAGGGACTGAAGTATGGAGGCTGAAGACTCAAGAGTAGGCAGAAGCATGCCATTTCCTTGTTCAGGGGTTTGACTATTATCACACCACACATTTAAATTTTATAAAGGAGAAAGCTGCATTAGAATTCTAATAGGAGCTACAATGCAAGAACAGACTTCAGGGCAAGAAAATAATTTGGAAATTCTCTTCCACAGGGAAGAGAAACATCAGTTAATCTCTGGGTGGTACAGGAGATTCTGACACCCAGCTCCTAGTAAGCCTAGAGCGGGATTGTCCTCTCAGTGAGAGGTAAGATGCTGAAGATATTTCAGCTCCCGTTTTCCATTCCTTTTGTCTCAGGTGGAAGCAACATCAAGCTTTCAGCTGTGGCAGCAGACCTTTCCTTTTACCCTCCTTCCCTCTAAGCACAGCCATCACTTTGATGGCTTTTGTAGTCACTGCTAGTCACTGTCACCAGACTCGGTTGTGGGGATTGATTTCACCTTTGTATAAGAGGTTGCAATCGTATTGCATCCACACAGATGTTTTACATGCATTGTACCAGAAAATTTGATCATGTTCATTAGGAAAAGGGTAACAGATGACACTGAAATGACAGTGCTGTATAAAATCCTGTTAACCTGTCATCATATGTATTAGGTGGGCTTCACAAGCTGCACCATTTTTTAATCTCAATTCTAACAATCCTCACTAAAATGACACCCTATTGAAAGGGAGACATGACTTTAATAGGACTTACCTTTTTTTCCCCACAGAAGGTGTCTTGATGTGTGAGTAGCAGAAATTGGGAAAGCTTGCTTATGGTCGGTGGTATCTAATGCTTCACCCGAGCTCTGAAGTAGTACCAACTTACTCTTTGCAATTAAGGCAGAATTGGTGGCAGAGTTAGTAAATCACCATAGTCATACCGAACCCCCAGTTAATAAGTGTAAAACAGGATTAGTTTGTTAATATTGCTATCAGAATAATGTTTGGGAGCTTGAACTTGCATGTTTAAAATACAAATAAAAGCAGGGAAGGTAGAAGATGTAGTAGTGTCTTAGATGTGAATTATAATGGAGTATTTTCTGGATTAATGTGAACAGAATATGAAAAAGTAAATACATTCCAAAAGTGTGGAATTCAGTTTCAAGTATTACAACCATAGTACTGAGGTTATATAATTTGAATTTAATGCACAAGAAAATATACAGAAGTTACTGTCCAAATGTATGTGGGGGAAAAGCTCCAAGGAGTTAAAAAAATCAATGCAATTTATTTGTGTAACTAGTAGATGCGGGGAGTCTCTTACTCTCAAGACACCTGGATTCAATTCCCTGCGGATCACAAAGGACAATTGTGTATTTAAAGGCAGTTAATATACATAAGATTCAACTAAAGAGATTTAGTCTTAATGATGTTTTCAGAAGCGTGAAGAGGCCTTGATTGGAGAAGTGTAAATACATCCTGCCAAAATAGACTAAGGAAGCCTCAGTGCTAATTAGAAATGGTTGATCCATGCTTTAGTTGCAAATGTAAAGAACATCTCCTTAACTTCATTGGGATATTGAAAGGATGGTTTCACTGATGTTTGTAAAGCTGACAGAGACCAGGGGGAGAGAGACAAAGTAGAGCAAAAAGTTTTCAGCTGGTATGAGTTGTCATAGCAGAGGCAGCAGAAGGATTGGCTGTGTGAACCAGGGTTAGAGTTATAATCAGTAGTTAGAAGGGGAAGAATTGAAATGAATGTCTATCTTGTGTTAAGACTTAACCTGACCTTTCAGACAACATCTGCTGAAGGGTGCTTTCACCATTACAGGCCTCTGGATGATGAAATCATACAGGAATGCAAACATTTCCGACAATTTCCTCTGGCAAGCTCTTCTTTGAAGTTCTGATCCTTAAAGTGTAGTAGAAGACACAATAATGACAATGAGAATACTTCTAAATCCTACGTATATGAGGGATATGTTTTCTGACTCACTGCTTAAAACTCGGGCTTTTCTGGATGTATGTGTTTATATAAAATTGCACTGAAAGAGTGAAGCGTAATGGATCAGGCTTGGTGGTATTACTGCTCTGAATTTTATCTGTGGTCACTATGCTAGCAGGAAATACTGTCCTGTGGTTTCTACATCCTGAGTGGAAATCTGGAGTTCAATAAAATACGGTCTCATTACAGCATACCTGTCTCCAACACATGTTCTCATTTTAGTGTTTCTGTACATACAGATAGCTCAGATTTATCTTCTGAATGACAAAGCTTATCCTGTTCACTGCAGAGAATGAGAAGCCTTTGCTGAGCTCTGAAATCTTCCATTGAAACCTCCTATCAAATACTAAATCCAAGTTGTCACCCCATTACGGTGCAGCATTGAGAAGCAGATCGGAATTTCGGATTGCTGTTATTTTGAGACAAAAAGGAAACAGTAGAGTGTGAACAAGGATCAAACTCTAAAGTTGTGGTTCTCCTGGGTTAAGTAAGTGTCCTGGGTTCAACATTGAAAGGGAGCCCCCCTTTCAAACCGCGACAATATGACACAAGTAAGCTGCTCACAAAAAAAAAAAAAGAAAAAATACAAAGGTGATAGAGATAGAATATATTACACAAGATAGCACAGCAGTTAACAAACTTAGCTTCACAAGTCACTCCTATCAAACACACCAGGCCTAGAGGAGGCCACAACATTGTATGTACCCTACCTGATTCCTCCCACAGACCTAGGAGTTTAAGAGTTACATACCTTTCTGTTACTGTTATTAAATTAGATCTGATTTAAAGAGTCTACTGACAAGTAAAGCTCAGTTTATTTAGTGTTTTGGGATCAAACCTCACTACCTCCATTTCCTGAACTTCTGCTCTCCCAATTAAATAATAATTTTAATGTCCTCCCCTCTCCCTGAGTCCCACCAGATCAGCTGCTCTATCTTACTCTTTACTTCCTTTTCACAGGTTACCCAATGCCTCTTAGCCAAGGACCCCTTTTAAATCTAGGAAGTTTAACTTTCTCTTTCCTCATCCTTAATTACACTCAGCAGTATTCTTCTGACTGAGCTAACAGCTGGCCTTTATCCTGCTTGACAACACCTGACCCTCATTCCCAGCAGTCTGCTAGCTAATCTTCTCTAAAATACCTGCTGTTGAAGTGATCAGACCTAAAAATAGAGTTTTCTACCCCTACTGTTTTGAAAGATCCATGTGTTCTCTCAAGACAATTCACTTGCTCTTCCACCAGCATCTCACATTTTTGCCTTGCCTTTTCCGTTGTAGAGAACCAAGCAGTGCCTTTCAGAGTGGGGCCCAGCTTTGTGTCCAGTCACCACGTTCATACATCTCTCATGACCAATGAAACCTGTAGCAACATCATCAAGTGTAAATCACAAGGGACCACAGCTGTGCGTGGCATACAAAGTCAGTATGCAGCATTCTCCCCATCTCCCTGTGTGATGTCTGCAGTTCCGCTGCACCTGGGGAATTCCTGCCATCAGCTCTGTCCCCCTCGTAATTCAGGTATGAGACAGATTCACACTCCCCTGTATTGATATATGACTTCTGTGAATAAGTAACTTCGCTGATGGTTGCTTTACCCTGAAGTGTTTCTTTGCCACTCAGTATGAGCTGGGGGTTGACAAACTCCAAAGCATACTGGCACCATTCCTTGTGTCCCATGGGTGATTTACTGGTAGAAGGTGCCTACTCTGAATATGCATATTTTAGATCCCCAGCAATGGTTCCAGGACTGTGCGATGACACAGTTCCATAGTGATGCTCATTTCCATCACCCAAATTCAGTACTTACTGAAGGGAGGCATGAAGGTGATGGAAGCCAGCTCGTTATCTGGAAGGAGTGAAGAGAAAGGCGTTAGTTGAAACAATCCTGTCCCCCTCATGGGTATCGCACTCTCTGCCTGCTGTGTTGACCCACTTTGTCCTATTTGATGGTGCAAAGACAACCTCGAAGCCTTGCTCCACAGTCGTGACCTTGCCAAAAAGAGTAGCAAGATGAGGAGGCAGCAGCATTTAGCTAGTATTGCAGAGCAGCTGAAGGCTGTGTTAAGACATGATCCCTTATTTGAAGCTTTGGTGTTGCAAAAAGGTATGTATGTGACAGGTGAGTCAGAAGGGATAAAGTCTGTGCTGTCTGAGATGTAAGAGGTTCTGGGCTGTGGTGTGCTTAAGCGAAGAAGTGGTACGGACTTGATCGACTGATAGATCAGACAAGGTACTGTAGGTGGAGGAGGAGAGGTTGTGGAAGATTTTTGGCTTGTTGGTCATTCTCCAGTAAGTGAAAAGGAAGGTAGTGTAAGATGTAGGAGGAAATGGAAAGGGGAGAGTGAGAATAGGAGATGGCTCTTTAAACAGGGAAGAGGAAAAAGATCAAAACAATTCTAAAGAGCATATAAGGAGCAGTTCTCTCTTGGAAATGAATAGCCACTTAATCCTACATAAGAATTTTTGTGTCACTATTTAGTGAATCACAGGAAATTGGAAAGGCTGATGTGTTAACAGTGATAAGCCATAGAGATGCTCTAAGCAATTATAGAAATCTGCCAATATTGTGTTTTTTAGAGTCACTTGATACAAGATTAATGAAACAACCAACTGTTCAGTGTCTCACTAAAACCATTACAAGCAGACGAAATTTCCAATGGCTTCAGCTAAATGTTTGCAGTAAGAAGCAAATTTTCAGCTCATGAGTGGGCCTACAAGTTAATAGAGTCTTTGGTATTACATCACCGCAGACAGTAGAAAGGATTAAACGAGTTGTCAGGATTATATTCCTCCTCTACTGATTCACTTTCAGCAAAACTGAAACTTTGTCTGACTTCAAAGACGCTATTTTAAAAATCCCAATTTTCAGGAAGGAATGATGTTATTTTTCCTGCTTCACCAGAATGGATGCTCCTCTGCTGCACACAAAGAAGCTGCTTGCCCTAGTTGAACAAAAGTTACGATGAGGGCTTTGATCAGCGCTGACAGTGTTCCTGCAGTATTTCAGTGTCTCATTCCTTTGCGCTTTTTAGAACCACTACTACTGATGTTGGTTAAAGGAGAGTGTAAATTACAGTAAGATGGGCATCTCCAGAGAGTGCTGCATCGGTCTGCTGCAAGGATTCTTTACTTATTAATTTCATTGCTACAGATTTCTTTGGTTTAATAGTTTCTCAGGACAAAGAGATCTTTTATGAGTTTCTTAAAGCACCACTCATCTATGTTACAATATTTGTCCACTTTAGTCCACAGAAACTGCTTTAAAATGGTGACACACAAATGCTCTTGTCTAAGGGGTTACGTTCCACACTGGGTTTATTTTTCCTTGAAGACAAGCAGGAAATCTGTCACTAATTTCCTTCCAGCCATCTCTGACTTCCTTTTCTCAGTCCTCTTCTTCCTCTGTGCGTTTCTTCTTCTCCATTCTGTCTTCTGAAGACAGATCTGGTTCTCTTAGCTTTGTTCTTGTCTTTCTTTCAAGGTATTCTTCATCCTTCTCACACAGCTCCAAGCTGGCACTTGGCAGAAGAAGCAGGTCCCCTGCTTTCCCTGCAATACATCCGGTGGATCTAAGGTGCTCACCTACGTCATGTACATCTATTTCCTCACTTACCACATCTCCTCTCTCCTGCCCCGTCATCTTTATTTTCACCTATCTCTCCCTTAACAACATTGCAAGTGATGCATCCAAAACTTGGCTTCTTTTCACACTTAAGCCCTTTCTGTTAATAACCTCCCACTTGCTGTACAAGGAACCTCTTTAATCCTCCCTGTCAAGCCATCAGCCTCTCATTAAATCATGTACCTTCAGGAACTGCGTGTTTGCAATTTGCTGTTTCCTGTCTGTTGCCGCCGCTAGGAGTTTCAATCCCATTGCTGTAACGTTCTCATCACCTCGTGTCTCATCACTCACCAACAAAGCCCAACTGCTCCCATCCCTCTTGACATTCCTGCACCTTTACTTCTTTCTGCTTCTTACTCAGGTTCAGTTTGTGGCTCAGCAGAACTCCGTCCCAGCTTATTTCACTTCTCTTATTTCATCCTTCACCTTGTTCATGATTCCATATCCTTCTGCATCTTATTTCCTACTGTTTCTCAGCCTCATATATTTTTTATGTCACCTTGTGCTTCAGGCTTCTCATGTAGAAAGCCCTGCTCTTCCCCAAATCCCCTTGAGTCTTCTATCTACCTTAATAGTATCTCTTAGCTGCTGTCCCAGAAAGTGTATTTTTTCTAAGTCAGAAAACTCTTCAAAGCCTAGCTTTTGTACTGTCAAAAAAAAAAAAAAAAAAGCAGATTTTCCACCTCAACTTTAAAAGAAAGGAGTGTACTTGAGAGAGATTTTTGCAGTTGTAGAGCCACATTCTGTACTGTCCACTGAGGCTCACAGACTGGGCATCTGAAAACTGACAGAGTCTATATAAGGTCACTTTTGAACATTTTGGCAAATGGTTTAAACTCTTCCATGTTTTATTTACGTGGAATTCTGAAGTATTTGGAGGACTTGTTTCCACTTAATACAAGGCTAAAATTGCCATAAACTTTCTGTATCGGTGATCCCTAAAGAAAGAAAGAAGAGAGTTTTATTCAGTTACAAGCCTTTGAAAAATGCATATATACTCCTAAGCATGAAATGACAATCACAAAAAATACCTAATTTGAGGGGGTGGGTGCGAAGCAAATCAATTAGGAGTAGCTTCCCTTTCTCTCTTTAATGCTTCTCCTTTTACCAGTGCTGTGGATACTGAAAATAACTCCACTCTCAGTGATGTCATCACCATTAGAGGCATGCTGTCAGCTTAATTTGTTTTCTGACTTCAGCAGGGGAAATAGAATCTGACTGCTGACTCACTCGTTAGGTCTGAAGTAGTTATATTTATTTCATCTATTCGGCCATGAATTTGGGTCTTTAAATATCTGCCCCCTTTGTAGCAGGTAGAGGTACTCCTATCGAAAAAGGAGAAAGGAAATTAAGAGTCTGAAATAGCTGCACTTTGTATTCATAGAGAAGATGTTGTCTAAAGCAGGAGTATATAAGATTTTTGCAAACTGCCTTATAAATAGTTTTCTTCTCTCATACTAGGCCATGGTGCTGGTCTAGTTGTTGGTTGGCTGGGATGTTTGAGTTGTTACCTTAACCTCAGCCTCAGCAACTGACGAAGTACCGGTGGTGTTGGCAAGCAATGGTGTGGTTGCAGATCCATTTTTCAGATGCTTTTATTTTTCTTTCTTGCCCTGCCCCCTAATGTCTCCTCAAGCTGAAGTGAAGAATTCTTGTGGAAAATCAGTGTGCAAATGGACCTTCTTTTGTCCATGTAATTATCCATTGTTTTCAAAGTACCTGTGAGGTTGAGAAAAATTTCTCTGGCCCTCAAAGAATACTTTTGATGTCTACATGAAGTGTTTTATGCAGATTAAAATTAAAAAAAGGTTGCAGTTTCGTTTGGACTGGCAAAGTAGCTGCAAATGGAAACTTCTCCTGACAGCATGGTTTTTTTTTGGCTCTCTTTCTTTATTTAAGTACCCGAGGGCCAGATCCTCTGCTGGCAGAAGATGAGAGGGGGTCTAGCTTTTTTAACCACTTTGCATGTTCTAGGTATTTAAAGCTTTAACTGCCACTGACTCACCTAAGCAAAGTGAAGTTACATCCATAATCAAAATATATGGCATATTTGAATGCAATTAATGACTCTAAATATTTAGAGCAAGGAAGAATGCACACAAGAAATAATAATAAGAAAAAAGATACAAATTGTTTCAGTCATGTGGTTTTCCTTAAGTTGTTTAAGTAGCATTGCTTTAGCTTCAATTTCTTTTTCTGTAATCCTTAGAAGTTATTTAATATCAGAGCTAATCTAATTTTCTGCCTTAGCATGTTTGGTTTTAGTTATTCCTGCTAGAGTTTAGTTTGGGAGCTATTCCTTGCTGTTTTTTTACCCTTTCATTAGAACGCAGGAGAAAACCAGGCTGGCATATTTCTAAATTCTTATGGACTCAATGACATTTTTTTATTTCTCACACCTTTAATTACATGCATGCATTTTAATGATAGAACTGTGTATTTCTGTAGGGGAAAAACCAAGGAACTCTAGAAAATGATGTCACAGCAACACTAACAATACTCTTTTACAACTCTTCCCCCAGGGATTAATTTCAATTGTAGAAAGTATCTTCTTATGAACCAACTGTGAAAACTAATAGCAACATTTAATTTAAATAGAAGGTACATGGGAAGGTAACATACTAGTAAATTAAGACAATGAATACAATTCTTTTCCCATTGAAACCATAGGCATAATTCAAATGAATACCTACAGGAGCAACACCTAATCTAACTTTATAACTTCTATTTTAAAATGACAAAGTTCATCACAGAGGATTGCTGCATAGTATCCTTCAGCTTATGAACTGTCAAAACAGCTTTCTGGAATAACACCGTGCATTTGAAAGACGTTTTCTCTGTAGTCATTATCAGATGCTGGCTCTGTGGGCATTTTTAGGATGGTGTGGAGAAGACTGTCATCCCAGACTGCGGTAGTCTTATTTAATCCTACTGCAGGAATCTTCCTAGATTCAGGATAGGGTGAATGAAGTATGAGGAAAATTTGCAGTACTAGCTTAGGTATTTATATCTCTGGCTTAAATGGACTACAACAATACACCCAGCTTCTGTGAAAACATTCAAATATTCTTTTTCAGCCTGTAATGATTAATGAACATTAATGAATAGTTCCTTTTGCTCATGGGCTGGTGAAGGGCTTTAACTTAGAGAACCAAAATTTCCATGCTTCAGGAGCTCTGTGTCATAAACAAGACTAGGAGGGACTTCATCTTCCATCTCACAGTGGCATCTAAAAGGTTCATGCTTAGCCTTGCTTTTAACTCTGCATACATTGTGATGCCCTCTCAAACTGCTCTGCATCCTCTAAAATGGCTTATACTTATGGCTTTTGAAAGGCTTTGAAAGCTCATTGAATTTTTGTCTGATGAAGAACTAAATAAACTAAATAGAAACCTCAGGTCCTGGACCAGAAAATGCTCAAGTAAACCATTCTTCACTGTTACCTACTAGCAGTTACTGAGCTTGGTAAACAAGCTGAAGGAGATTTCAGCTAAAGAAACAATATCTGGAAAATAAAAAATGATAGACATAGTAAGTAAACTGAATTACAAGAATCAGGAACTCAACCTTCTTGATGGATAGATGATTTTGTTCAAAAATCTTGTTAGTACTTTGTCTACCATATCACTGTTCTATTTTGTATTTTGTGATGTTTAAAAAATTGTAATAACTATATTGGTTGTCATGCTTTCATAGGCATGTACTCAAACTCACTAAATTTCTACATGTAAAGCCTGGAGGAACAAAAAGGACACCCAAGCCTTTTTTATGTTTGATAATGTGTGTATTAGCTAAACATCCATACAAACTACAACAATAGTGAAGAAACTATGGAAGGAAAATTCTTCTTGCCTTATGAACTTACGCCTTACAAAACAGAGTAAATCCCAAGTTTTCTGATAGTAATGTCTCAGATCAGAACCTGAAATAAGGTATGTATTTGCTTCATCCATTAGTTCCTGGCACATTTATGGATTTGCCCTGCTGCTTCTCTCTCATGGGTTAACCGTTTGTATCAACAATACTCAAAATAGTACCTAGGGAGCAGCTGACCTGCATTCTTTATAAGAATTTTTTGTCAGCAAAGCAAAAGCAATACAAACCCCAACACAAGTTTTTAGCTGGAGGAAGAAACTAATACTGGTGTTAATTACATGCCTTTAAAAATGCAAATCTTCATTACGGCTATTGTTCCCAATTCAAAATAATTTAGATTTACTGCCTATCACAATTCCTAGTTGCAATTCTTAAGCACGAGGAAATGCCTCTGTACAAAAGACTGCAATCAAGGACTTGCTGAAATTAAATAGATGCATGCATTGACATGCTTATTATAGCACTTACGATGTAACAAGTGCCAGGTGGATGCATGGACTATGACAGAATAAAAAATATAGAGCTCTCCCAGCTCTATGAGTTTGTATTGTTTTGTAAAACATATCTCCAGAGGCATTGAGACAACAGACTTTCAAAAAACTTTCTCTAGGATGGAGAGGCAGAATTTATTAAGATTGAGAAGTGTTGGTTCTATTAGCATGTCTGTAGCATGTTTTGATGGTAAGGCGGCTAAACTTCACTGTCCAAAAATTGTAAAGTAGAATGTGGCAATTATCACCAACAATTTTGTTATATTGAGATATGCACAGTCTTCAAAACCTGCAAACAATGGAACGATGGATACACATATAGCTTCTGTGTGATTGTATATCGGGTCGCTGCCTGAAGCTGAACTTGAAAATGTGAGGAAAAATGGTACTAATTTGAAAAGAAGCTTGGCATTGTTTCTGGAGGAGGCTTTCTGCGCTTAGTCAGTACTTCATCAAGTGGGACAACAAATTACCATTTTTCTTGTGAGCAAGCTTCTCAATTCCCCGGGCAGCCACCAGCAGGGCCCATGTCTTAGGCTGCTACCCTCACACACAGACCTTTCTCACAACCCTAAATTCCCTGTCACTATGGGAATGTAGATGTGAAGAAGTGAGAACATAACTGGCAGAAGTCTCTCCTCTTCCGCAAAAAGAGTTTTGTAAAAAACAATTATCCAGTCACTTTAAGAGCCTGGTGGGAATCCTTTGGCATGGTGCCACACATCTATGTTCCTAATTTCAAACACTTCTTGCCCAGAATGCAAGAGCACTCCTCCTTTCTGCTCTCAGCCCTGTATCAGATGACATGACAAGAGATACCCATCTGCTCTCCAGCCCGCCGCATCTTAAAGACAGCTTTGGGTCTCTGGACAGACTTTACAGCAGCCCCAAAGCAAAGAGGTGCAAGAGAGGTCCAACTAAGTCAGGTGAGAGCTGACCCTCATAGGAAGAAGCAGACAGGTGGCTGCACCTCAATAGGATGGGTCTTTCAGAGCATTGCATGGGAAGCCTCTGTATGCTGGCGGACAGTGGTGGGCCGTCAGCAGGGTGCTGGTGAACCTTCACTCCCTGGGCTGAAGTGTAAAAAAA